>NC_046154.1:140507388-140807388 GCF_011064425.1 Rattus rattus | reverse complement strand
TGGGCATTTTTCCCTTATTGTTATTGAAGACCAGTTTTAGGCCGTGGTGGTCTGATAGCACGCATGGGATTATTTCTATCTTTCTGTACCTGTTGAGGCCCGTTTTTGACCAATTATATGGTCAATTTTGGAGAAAGTACCATGAGGAGCTGAGAAGAAGGTATATCCTTTTGCTTTAGGATAGAATGTTCTATAAATATCTGTTAAGTCCATTTGGCTCATGACTTCTCTTAGTCTGTCTACGTCTCTGTTTAATTTCTGTTTCCATGATCTGTCCATTGATCAGAGTGGGGTGTTGAAATCTCCTACTATTATTGTGTGAGGTGTAATGTGTGTTTTGAGCTTTAGTAAGGTTTCTTTTACGTATGTAGGTGCCCTTGTATTTGGGGCATAGATATTTAGGATTGAGAGTTCATCTTGGTGGATTTTTCCTTTGATGAATATGAAGTGTCCTTCCTTATCTTTTTTGATGGCTTTTAGTTGAAAATTGATTTTATCTGATATTAGAATGGCTACTCCAGCTTGCTTCTTCTGACCATTTGCTTGGAAAGTTGTTTTCCAGCCTTTGACTCTGAGGTAGTGTCTGTCTTTGTCTCTGAGGTGTGTTTCCTGTAGGCAGCAGAATGCAGGGTCCTCGTTGATCCAGTTTGTTAATCTATGTCTTTTTATTGGGAGTTGAGGCCATTGATGTTGAGAGATATTAAGGAATAGTGATTATTGCTTCCTGTTGTATTCATATTTGGATGTGAGGTTATGTTTGTGTGCTTTTCTTCTCTTTGTTTTGTTGCCAAGACGATTAGTTTCTTGCTTCTTCTAGGGTATAGCTTGCCTCCTTATGTTGGGCTTTACCATTTATTATCCTTTGTAGTGCTGGATTTGTGGAAAGATATTGTGTAAATTTGGTTTTGTCATGGAATATCTTGGTTTCTCCATCTATGTTGATTGAGAGTTTTGCAGGATACAGTAACCTGGGCTGGCATTTGTGTTCTCTTAGGGTCTGTATGACATCAGTCCAGGATCTTCTGGCCTTCATAGTTTCTGGCGAAAAGTCTGGTGTGATTCTGATAGGTCTGCCTTTATATGTTACTTGACCTTTTTCCCTTACTGCTTTTAATATTCTTTCTTTATTTTGTGTGTTTGGTGTTTTGACTATTATGTGACGGGAGGTGTTTCTTTTCTGGTCCAATCTATTTGGAGTCCTGTAGGCTTCTTGTATGCCTATGGGTATCTCTTTTTAGGTTAGGATGTTTTCTTCTATGATTTTGTTGAAGATATTTACTGGTCCTTTGAGCTGGGAGTCTTCACTCTCTTCTATACCTATTATCCTTAGGTTTGATCTTCTCATTGAGTCCTGGATTTCCTGTATGTTTTGGACCAGTAGCTTTTTCCGCTTTACATTATCTTTGACAGTTGAGTCAATGATTTCTATGGAATCTTCTGCTCTGAGATTCTCTCTTCCATCTCTTGTATTCTGTTGGTGAAGCTTGTATCTACAGCTCCTTGTCTCTTCTTTTGGTTTTCTATATCCAGGGTTGTTTCCATGTGTTCTTTCTTGATTGCTTCTATTTCCATTTTAATTCCTTCAACTGTTTGATTGTGTTTTCCTGGAATTCTTTCAGGGATTTTGTGACTCCTCTCTATGGGCTTCTACTTGTTTATTTATGTTTTCCTGGAATTCTTTTAGGGATTTTTGTGACTCCTCTCTATGGGCTTCTACTTGTTTATTTATATTTTCCTGGAATTCTTTTAGGAATTTTTGCGATTCCTCTCTGTAGGCTTCTACTTGTTTATTTATGTTTTCCTGTGTTTCTCTAAGGGAGTTCTTCATGTCTTTCTTGAAGTCCTCCAACATCATGATCAAATATGATTTTGAAATTAGATCTTGCTTTTCTGGTGTGTTTGGCTATTCCGTGTTTGCTTTGGTGGGAGAATTGGGCTCCGATGATGCCATGTAGTCTTGGTTTCTGTTGCTTGGGTTCCTGCGCTTGCCTCTCGCCATCAGATTATCTCTAGTGTTACTTTGTTCTGCTATTTCTGACAGTGGCTAGACTGTCTTATAAGCCTGTGTTTCAGGAGTGCTGTAGACCTGTTTTCCTGTTTTCTTTCAGCCAGTTATGTGGACAGAGTGTTCTGCTTTCAGGCGTGTAGTTTTTCCTCTCTACAGGTCTTCAGCTGTTCCTGTGGGCCTGTGTCTTGAGTTCACCAGGCAGGTCGTTTGTAGCAGAAAAGTTGGTCTTACCTTTGGTCCCAAGGCTCAAGTTTGCTCGCAGGGTGTTGCCTATGAGCTCTCCGGGGCCTCAGCAACCAGGAAGATCTGCACCGCCCTTTCTGGGAGGTTCCGTGCACCAGGGTTCCAGATAGCTTTTAGTGTTTTCCTCTGGGCTCAGTACTGTGTGCAGCGTGCAGTCTCTTCTGGTTTCCCAGGCGTGTCCGCCTCTCTGAAGGTTTAGCTCTCCCTCCCACGGGATTTGGGTGCAGAGAACTGTTTATCCAGTCGGTCCCTTCAGGTGCGGTGTCTCAGATGAGGTGGACCTGCTGCTCCTGGGCCCTCCTCTACCCAGAGGCCGTATACAGTTTCCTCCTGGGCCAGGGATGTGGGCAGGGGTGGGCAGCGTTGGTGGTCTCCTCCGCTCTGCTGCCTCAGGAGTGCCCGCCCGACCAGGCGGCAAGGGCTCCCCTCCAAGGGGCCTGGGAGCAGAGAGCTGCTGAGGGCAGGGATCCACTGGCCCGGGACTCTGGCCAAACACCGGAAGTGTCCGGTCCAATGTATTTCTTCATGTGTGTATTGTGTGCATGTGTGAGAGTGTGTGATTTTTGCCTTTGAGTGTGTGTGTGTTTGTGTCCCTTTATGAATGTGGGTCTGTGTGTATGTGTATATCTCTGTGTGTTGATATATGAATGTGTGGGTTTTTGAATGAGAGAAAGTGTTAAGGCTATATAAGAGTTTTTGTTTGAATGTTTATGTTTGTGAGAGTATTATATGAATATGTGAGAGTGTGTATATGTGAGTGTGTGTCTGTGTGTTCATTTATATGTGAATGTGAGTATGTATATGAGAATTTGCACATGTAAGTATGTGCATAAATGTGAGTATGTATGGGTTTATTGTGACCGTGGTGTGGGGGTATGTATATGTGTGTGAATATATCAGAGTGTGATTTTATGTGTGACTGTAAATGTGTGCACACACATGTATGTTTGTGTCTCACAAATTGGTAGGTTGTCAGTTTGGCGGGGCTGGCTGGCCAGCAAGCCCACAGGATCTATTTGTCATGTTTCACTTAGTACTGGGGTTATAGACTCATTCAGTTTCAGTATAGGTACTAAGATCAGAACTCAGTTCCTCATTCTTGGGCAGCATGCACTATACCAATTGGTCTATCTTTCCTACACTCTGTAAAAGTCTTTATAGAGTCAAACTATCAAGTCTTTGATTCTAACTTTGTCATTAACTTAAGAAAATCTATTTGGGCATTTTGAATTTAGAGATGGGAATTTTGCTAACAAATCTACAGAAAAAAATTGGTCAGAGTAATATACACACATGGCTACAAGCAAACACATTAGGGATGGTCACTCTTAAACTACTAGTCACTGTTAACACTGTGAGCTGTTTCTGTTTTTATTATTGTTTGTTAGTTGTTTTTTTTTTTTTTGGTAGGATGCTGTTTTCTTCTCCTCTTTGTGGTATCTCCAAGTCATTGAATATGTCTGGTATGGCATTTGCAATGGTGGTTTGCTTCTGGTTTTATGACTTGTACTATTCCAATTTATTCTTTGTAAATGCTTGCATTTCTAAAAGCAAGGCATATCAGTCTTAAATATGAGACATAATCTTGATAGAACTATCCATGAAAAGTTTTTGATTAAGTACATTTCTTGGACTTATCAAAATTCAAATGAATTTTGCTTATGAGAGAGAGAGAGAGAGAGAGAGAGAGAGAGAGAGAGAGAGAGAGAGAGAGTCTTTCTCTAAGTATAATTGCTTGGGTCTGTACCCATATAACTGTTGAGGGAAGAAAGTGAACATTGACCATGTACGTTTTCTGATTGTCCTTTAGCTCATGTGTTACAGTAAGTGCTTCTCCAGACTGCTTCTTTCTAAGGAGATTTGTCATCATATTGTCTTAAAATTATAGCACTTTCTGCTATGTGGTTAGAAAGTATTATCAAGATGGTTAGAAAATCATCACTATTTCATGTTCTTGCAGAAATGCAGACACTGTCCTTTAGAATTAGAGTGTCCTCAGATAAAAGTCATTTTTGAGAAGGGATTTTTAAATAATGTATCCAGAATTAAGGAAATTTTATTTCTGTAAAAATAACTTTAAAGTTCTAAATATCTGTGAGGAAACAAATTTGTTGCCATAGTAATAATATATAAATCAGCATCTGTGTTTACAGAAAGTATTGTGAGTTGCAAATGTTCTTTCTTAAGCTAGAGAAGGGTCACATACATTGCTTCTTCCTGTCCATGATAACTGTGAAGCCCAGGCTCATAGAAAATTAGGAAGGAATAATTAGAAAAATCAACTAGAATCTCATCCCAACAAACTCTATAACAGAATACCCACTCCAGCCTTTCCTGCCCTGCCTGCCCCTATCTCCTCTTCATTCCACACATCTCCCCCTTCTAAAATCCCTCCTCCCCCTCATTGCTATACCTCAGCTTGCAACCCTAGTAGACAATCCTGGCAGGAGAAGGAAAGCTAACTGCAGATATTTAACTCTCCTTCTGCTCCTTTAGATCCAACCACCTAGGCTCATTGCAAGCTCTGTAGCAGGACACTGGCTTTGATTTCCCTTTCCACTCTGACTTCATCACCAATGGAACACAAAGGTCTTCTTCCACTTTTATTATCCCAACTCATCCCATTATTCCAACCTTCAACAGCAGCAGGCATTGCCAGAAAATACACCATCTGAAT
This sequence comes from Rattus rattus, assembly GCF_011064425.1. NCBI lineage: Eukaryota > Metazoa > Chordata > Mammalia > Rodentia > Muridae > Rattus > Rattus rattus. Next base: position 140,802,460 of record NC_046154.1, on the reverse strand, counting down.
ATTCTAGGGAAACAGGTCCACGGAAATTCCCTACCAGGGAACACAGTATCTGAAAATCCAATGACAGAGAAACTATGGACCTAATAGATGTTTTAAACCAATTGGACCTAACAGATATTTATAGAATATTTAAAACACACACACACACACACACACACACACACACACACACACACACACACACACACACACACAAAATACATCTCCTTTTCTTCACCTTGTGGAACTTTCTCCAAAACTGAACACAAACTCAGATACAAAGCTAGTCTCAACAGATACAAAAACATTGAAATAACTGCCAGCATCCCATCAGATTACCACAGCTCAAAACAAGATATTAATAATAGAAACAATAGAAAGATTAGAAGCCCATGGAAACTGAAAAACTCTCTGCTGAATGAAAAATGTATCTACAGAGAAATTAAGAAGTAAATTAAGGACTTTATAGAATTCAATGAAAATAAATACATAGCAAACCTAATCTTAGGGGTCAAAATAAAAGGGGTTCTAAGAGGCAAGCTCATTCTGTAGGCAAGTGCCTACAGAATAAAACTGTACAGATCCCATACTGACAACCTGACAGCACAACTGAAAGTTTTAGAACATAAAGCAGAAATCACACTAAAAATGAGTTGAGTACAAGAAATATTAAGCTTAGGGTTAAAATAAAAAATAGAAACAAAGAAAAATACAAAAAAATTAAAGAAACAGAGTTTGTTCTTTGAAAAAAATCAAGACAGACAAACCCTTATCCAAACTAACTAAAAAATGAAAATAGATATCCAAATTAACAAAATGAGAAACAAAACCAGGGATATAACGACAGATACTGAGGAAATCCAGGGAATTATAAGCACATACTGTGAAAGTCTCTTCTCCACCAAATTAGAAAATCTAATCTAAAAGAAATGAATAATTTCTCTATAAGTACCCTTACCAAAGTTAATTCAAGATCAGATAAACAATTTAAATAGACCAATAAGCCCTACTGAAATAGGAGCAGACAATGACATTCTTCTAAGTAAAAATCCCTAGGACTAAACAGTTTTAACACAGAATTCTACCAGATTTTCAAAGAGTTAATGACAATATAATACTCAAATTATTCCAATATATAGAAAGAGAGGGACCATTGCCCCAGTATTTTTATGAGGCCACAGTAAGCTTAATATCAAAACCATACAAAAACTCAACAAGAAAGAGAATTACAGACCAATTTCCCTTATAAACATGGATGCAAGAATATTTAGTAACATACTTGCAAACTGGATCCCAGAACACATTAAAAAGATCCTGCACAATGATCAAGTAGGCTTTATCACAGAGACTCAGGGATGGTTCAATATATGAAAATCAAAAACTATAATTCACTGTATGAACAAACTGAACAAAAATTACATACACACACAATCATCTCATTAGATGCAGAAAAGGCCTTTGGCAAAAGTCAACACCAGGGACATGCCTAAACATAATGAAGGCAGTTTAGAGCAAGCCCATGGCTAACATCAACTTAAATGGAGAAACACTCAAATCAATTCCACTAAAATCAGTAACAATTCTACATTATCTACATTCTTTCTATATCTATTTGATATAGTATTTAAAGTTTTATCTACAGCAATAAGACAGTAGAAGAAAATCGATGGGATACAGATTAGAAAAGAAGTCCAAGTATCTTTATATCCAGATGATATGATAGTACACATAAGTGATTCTAAAAATTTTATCAGGGAACTCCTACAGATGATAAACACTTTCATCAAAGTAAATAGATACAAAGTAAATTCACAAAAATCAGTAGCCTGGCTGTATACAAGTGACAAAGTGCCTGAGAAAGAAATCAAGCAGGAGGTGAACTGGTCCAGTTGCCTTGAAAGACATTCAGGTTAGAGTCTCTAGCTCCTGGGGTGCGTCTAGTTTCTGAAAAACCAAGGCACTCCTCAGGCAGTGAAGCATTCAGACTGCCTCTGAGTTTCTCTGTGTTCTTTAGAAGTTAATGAGTCATATAGAATTTTGAGAGGACAGTTGGTCTCAGACATTAATCTTGTGCACTCTGTATAGTTTGCAAGGGTCATAGTATCCTAGCAACTACTGTTGTATCGATCCCAGCAATATTTATCATATTCTGTTACTGATAAGGGTATAAAACATTTGATGGCTTTTAATACACTTGTCATAGCCTCAGTCTGGCTGTGACACCTCCAACCAGTACCTGGTTATGATTCATTTCTTTCCTTTTTAATTTTTTAAAAAAATAATTTACTTAAGCACTTTACATCCTAATATCAGCCCCCTTTTCCCAGTCTCCCTCTCTTGCAGTTTCTTCCCCTCCCCCTTCCCCTTTCCTCTGAGAAGGGGGAGCCCCACCTGGGTATCAACCACTGCTCCACCCCCGACTTTCCCCACCTTTTCCCCACCCCAGCTCATCAGTCACCACAGGACTAGGCACATCTATCACTGATGTCAGACAAGGCAGCCCTGTAAGGGGAATGAGATCCACAGGCAGGGAACAATTTCAGAGAAAATCTCCTATGCAGTTGCTGAGGACCCACATGAAGACCAAGCTACACTTCTGCTACATATGTGTGGGGGGCCTTGGTCCAGTCCATACTCATTCTTTTGTTGGTGTTCAGTCTCTGGGACCCTACAGGGTCCAGGTTAGTTGACTCTGTTTTCCTTTCTGTGAAGTCCTTATTCTTTTCGGGTCCTTTCAGTCCTTTCCTGGTTTCCACAAAACACACCAAGCTCCATCTAATGATTGGCTGTACGTTTCTGTATCTCTTTTGGTCAGCTGTTGGGTGGAGCCTCTCGGAAGACAGTGACGTGAAACTTAACAAACTTAACACAGTATCATTAATAGTGCCGAGGATTGGTTTTTGCCATAAGATAGGACTCAATTTGGGTCAGTCACTGTTTGACCATTTCCTCTATCTATGATCTATCTCTGGCCCTGCACATCTTCTAAGCAGGATACATTTTAGATCAAAGGTTTTTCGTGTGGGTTGTTGTCCTTATCCCACCACAAAGAGTCTTAACTGGCTATAGGAGGTGGACACTTTAGTATCCATATCCCTCACTTGCTAGGAGTTTCAGCTAGCTAGGAGTCACCACAATAGAGGCCCTTGACCCCCTTCACCTTGCCTCAGACCTCTGGCACTTCCTAGAGATGCCCTCCTATTGCCCACCTCCTGTTTCCTTTCTCTCTCCCCTGATCTCCCTATAACGATCCTGCCATGCTATTCTCCCCATTCCCTTACTCACCCAGTTTCACCCCTCCATCCTCCTCTGAGATCTATTTTATTTCCCCTTCCGAGAAAGATTCAATCAGCCTCCCTTGGGTCATCCTATTTGGCTTTTTAGGGGAAGGGTCTTAGGATTATAGCCTGGTTATCCTGTACTTTATGACTAATATCCATTTATGAGTAAATACCATGTATGTCCTTTTGGGTCTGAGTTATCCCTTTCAGGACGATATTTTCTAGTTCCATCCATTATTCTGAGACTTTCAAAGAAGAGCTAATACCAATACTCCTCAAACTATTGTACAAAATAGAAACAGAAGGAACAATGCCAAATGAATTCTATGAAGCCACAGTGGCCCTGATTCCTAAACCACATAAAGACTCAAGAAAGAAAGAGAACTTCAGACCAATTTCTCTTATTAACAATAATGCAAAAATACTCAACAAAATGCTCACAAACTGCATCCAGGAACACATCAAAGACATCATCCATCAAGATTAAGTAGACATCATCCCAAGCATGCAAAAATGTTTCACTAAATAAAAATCCATCAACATAATCTACCATATAAACAAATTGAAATAAAAAATCACATGATTATCTTATTAGACACTGAAAAAGCCTTTGATAAAAACAAGCACACATTCATATTAAAGTCTTGGAGAGGTCAGGGATGCAAGGTACATGCCTAAATACAAAAAAGGCAATATACAGCAATCTAATAACCAACATCAAACTAAATGGAAAGAAACTTAAAACAATTCCACCAAAATCACAGACAAGACAAGGCTGCCCGCTTTCTCCCTATCTCTTTAATATAGTACTTGAAATTTTAGCTAGAGCAATAATACAACTAAAGGAGATCAAGGGGATACAATTTGGAAAGAAATAAATCAAAAAGAATTTCTATGGGTAGATGATATGATGACATACATAAGTGACCCCAAAATTCTAACAGATAACTCCTACACCTGAAAAATATCTTCAGCAAAGTGGCTGGATATAAAATTAACTCAAATCAGTAGCCCTCCTTTGTACAAATGTTAACTGTTCTGAGAAAGAAATTAGGAAAGCAACACTCTTCACAATATCCACAAACATATGAAATATCTTGGTGTAACTCTAACAAAACAAGTGAAAGACCTATGTGACAAGAACTTCAAGTCCCTGAAGAAAGAAACTGAAGATGTCAGAAGATGGAAAGATCTTCCATGCTGATAGATCAGTAATATTAACATGACAAGTCACGTTTTACTGTCCATTCCAGGTGACCTTGGGCTGGTTTAGTAAGCATTGCTGCTTCTGGATAGCACTTGTAACAGGAACTTGAAATATGGGAATTTAAAAAAAAATGAAAATATTAAGGTTAATTGGTGAGGAACTCCTGGGTTGTGGTGCACACACAAGTATAAAAAGGCAGAAAATCAATTGATTGGAGGTTTAAAAAAAATGGGACAATCAGGGTTAAAGGAGCGATGTTTATTTGGAAATGTTCTGTGAATGTTGTTGCATGGACAAGTTAAAGCAAACATCATCAGTTGATGAAATTCCTGGAGTTCATTAGTGAACTTCAGTCTTCTTTCCCTGAAGAGGGATGTCTCTTTCTCAGAACGTAGTCTGGTTAGAAAAAGTAATTCAGGAAGAATTAGATGCAAGGGGACCAGAAAAGATTCCCAGTGAAGCTTTTCATGTTCAGAAAGAAATAAAACCCTAATAAATACAAGTGACAGTTTAAATTAAAAATCAAAGGGATCAGAAAAAAAGTGTAACTTGCACTGGGAATAAAAGAAAAATTAGAACCTGAAGATATATTATCTAATGTCTCTCTCTGTGCTCAGGTGGACAGTCTTCCTCCTTCTTGTGCTGATTTTGCACACACACACACACACACACACACACACATACACACACACAAGCACAACCTCCTGCTTCAATTCCATTCACTTTAAATCCCTAACTATCAATTATTGTTCATGATAGCATGGAGAATTGTTTTCCCCCCTTTGTTCCCTCTCTTACTGAAGTTATTATGGAGGTTTCTCACCCACTTTCTAAGTTGAGATACAGGTCTCAAATGCAAGAGGCTCTGCATCTTGCCTGGGAGATGTAAAAGGACATGAAGGAGTCCTCCTCCAACCTGTTAGCAAACTGGCTGATCCTAATAACTCAGTGCATCAAGTCAGAAATAATAAATCCACTTCATTTAAGACGATTAAGGATCTTAAGCACTTGTGTTCATCATGGGTTGACTGCTCCTTTTACCTTTTCTCTCCTTGATTCTATATTTGGAGATACTTTTTGTTCCCTCTGACTTGTCTAACTGTAGATGAATATTTACTGTGGATGACTGATTATACAGAAAGATGACAGGACCAAGCGATTAGAAATGAACAAAATAGTGTAGCCATAACATTTAAAATATTAGCAGGAGACTACATACACACACACACACACACACACACACACACACACACACACACACACACACACACAGATGCTCACTGAAACATTCATGTTAAGACTGATGGATACATAAGTTTTGGTACTACAAGCATGGTATAAGTTACTAGATTCTGGAAGAAAAGCAGAGGAATTTTCTAAAGATAGAAAGGGACCTAATGAGCCACAGCAAGGTCTTGTTTCTCATCTTCTACAGGTGGCCAGTTGTTTGGAGAGATAGGAATTATTATTGTCAAGATACTGGCATATGATAATGCTAATGCTGTATGCTAGACTGCCATGCGTCCTTTCCAGAAGAAGAGAGATAACAATGATTGGGCTGACATTCCTGTTCTAAAGTGTTAACACTGTCTGTGGTCCTCAAAGGAAACATGATACCTCAAGTACATTAAAATTTTGTTGCTACTGCTTTAAAAAGAGAGATTTGTTTCCTCTTGCTTTTATTATACACTGTATAGATGACATTCTGTTGAAAACAGTAAAATGCTTAAAGACCCATTTGCAAAAGAAAAAAATGATTAACCCTTTAAATTTGCATTCCTCTTTATGCAAAAGGAAGTTAAATTTTTATTGAATACTTCAAGTAACTTAGCAATGACATTTGCTGTTGTTACCCTTTTCAAGCTGACAATCATTTTTTTCCTTTCACTGAACTTACTGATTTTTCATCAAAACATACTACTCTATTTTTGAAAATTACTAAGCTTCAGCCATATCCTCTGCAAAGGTATTCTTTGTAGATGCCACAAAAGATGGACAGTGTGTCCTGCTTTCTAGAGATGCTTTAGTGACAACAGATGGAATTATGCATGTTTTGCATTGCTTTACAACATCGTCTTCAGCCTCTAAATTTACAGTCTGATTCACAATATGCAGTCTTGGCAGCACAGCATCTAAATGCAGCACAGATCATTTAATCAGACACCTCTATTCATAATTTATTACAATTAATTCAACAGGAATTACAGATACAAGAGAACCCAGTTTATTTTGGTCATATTAGGTCTCATTCTAAACTTCCAAACCTTTGTCTGAGGGAAATGCACAGGTCAGAGTTAAGTTTCTTTAAATACTATCTCTTCTCCTAGGAGATAACAATCTAAAGAAAGTATGAAAATCTTATGCACACTTTAATCAAAATGCTCTACCTTTGAAATGGCATTGCTCACTAACTAAAAAGAAGGCTCACTTGATAGTTAAGGAATGTCCTTCATATATAAAAGTTAGTATCATGCCTCTACCCTCTTATGTTGGACTCCTTGAAGATTATTACCAAATAATATTTGTCTCATAGATGTTACTCATGTCCCTAATTTGGGGACACTGAAATACGTTCATGTCATTGTGAACACTTAATTCTTTGCTCAGTTTGGCTGTTCCCTCTCAGGAGAAGCAGTTACGGATGTTATTACTTTTTTCCTCAGATCTTTTGCAGTTTTAAACGCCTGCAAAGTGTTAAAAACCTGACAGTGTTCCTGCATACACTGCAAAGCCTTTTAAGGAATCTTACCAACAGTTTGGTATAACCCCCATCACAATCACAGGCATTCCATATAACACTTATGGCCACCTTCTTATGGAAAAGCTAAAGAATAACTTAAGTGCTATTTTAAAACAAAGGAATTGGAGAGGGTACAATACTATTCCTCAAAATATTTTCTATTTTATGTACTTTAAATTTTGTAAGAAATTGGCAAGGATGGCCTTCCACTGCAGAACATTTTTTGGGCCTGTCTAAAACAATTCAGGGTCACGGTACTTTGAAGAAATGTTATGTCATTTCTTCAGAACCGGTCATTTCAACAGAATGACTGGTTTCCAATAAGTCATTGGAGCCAAAGCCATGTTTCTATTTTATCCTCAGAGTGCTAAAAAATCATTGTGAATACCTGAAAGACTGACTCCACCTGTGAAAAATGGACAAAGAGGTTCCAAGATATCTAGATAGGCAACACCTAAAGAAAAGAAAATAAGAAGAGTGTGACATTGGTCCATGAAGAAAAGAGTCTCTCTACCAACAATGATGCAGATGAAGAAACTAGAGACAGTGTGAAAAGAGTTAGTTAAATATCAGGGAAAGGGTGTGACTGCTGAATTGATGCTTCTTGCTATTTGTCCCTGTTAGTTGCATCTGTTACTGTGGAAACAAACCAGGCTCATCTGCCTGATCCACCTTCACTTCATTTGTTAACTGGGAGGAGAATAACACTCCTGTTTATGTCGATGACTCGGATCTTGTGTGTCCCCACTGCTGATTGTATTGTTCCCTGGGCAAAGGTGGTCACATGATCATTTAAGTATTGATGCCCAGTCCTTGCATGACAAAATATTAACTATTCAACATTCAAAGTTAGACGAATTACCTTTCTCTATTGCTATACAAAACCTACCAAATGTTTTGGGTCATTATTTTTTTTGTTAGTTTGTTTCTAATTGAACTTCTAAATTGTGGTCCATAGGAATGTCTCTGGGAATTTACTGGTGGTGGTAATAGTGGTGGTGCTGAGAAGCATCACAGCCTTAAGATTAATTTGCTACTCTATGCTTTGAAGATGTATTTGCATTACCTGAAATTAAAGAATAAGAGAAAGAGGAATTGGCCTGGTCTAGGTTCCTTGAGAGGCACATATCATGGCTTTTTCAGGTTATAGTCTGTGGTCTTCTAGTTTCTGAGAAAGCAAGGTACTCCTTAGGCAGTGAATTATGCAGGCTACCTTTGTGTTTCTTAGAAGTCAGTGGGGCCTATAGAAACTTGAAAGGACAACTGTTCTCAGACTTTAATCTTGTGTACCTTTTATAGCTTGTAAATGTTATAGTATTTTGGCAACTACTTATGTGTTGGTCCTGGCAACCACTATTATATTCTATTATTAATATGAGTATAAAAAGTCTCATTGCTTACAATAAACTTGTCACAATCTCAGTCTTGCTATGATCCCTCCCAACTTGTGCCTGGTCAACATTAATTCATATCAGGTAATCTTGGCCCAGTAAATAAGTGCTAGTGATTACAATACTACAAAGCTATAGCCATAAAAACAGCATGGTATTAGCATAAAAACAAACATGTTCAACAATGGAATCAAATTGAAGACCCATGCTAAATCTAAATACTTATGAATACCTGATTTTAGTAAGTAAGGCAGAAACACACACTGAAAGGAAAACAACATCTTCAATAAATGGTGCTGGTCAAATTGGATGTTTGCATGTAGAATAATACAAATAGATCCATATTCATCACCCTACACAAAACTCAACTCCAAGTAGATCAGAACCCCAACATCAGGCCAGATACATTAAACCCGATAGAAGAGAAAGTGGTAGAAATATAGTCCCAGTTATCACCCTGGATCATCACTCTGTGTGTGTGTGTGTGTGTGTGTGTGTGTGTGTATGTGTGTGTGTCTGTCTGTCTGTCTGATTGCACATGCATGCATTTGCATATATATGTAAATTCCTTATATAAAATGTTTAACTAGTTAGTATATATATTGCAGTGCAAACATAGGCTGTTACATTTTCGTGTGCCAAAACAATTATTTCCAAAACATCATTTACTTATGTATTCCATAATCTGGAAAATATTTTTCTCATCAAGAAGCAAAAGTATGGGACTAGTGTGTTTCATATTTCAAAAACCTGTGCCCTTTTCTCACACTTCCTATCATACAGGTACAGCTGACTCAATTTTTTTCTTCTCCTAGTTAAACATAATATTAGAATTTGATTTATTTTTATGGTGATTTTCTTCTCTCTAATCATGTTTTCAGATGAAGATCAGCTTGGTTTTTTGGACATGTTCTTCGTCTGTAATCTTGTGATTCATGAGTCATAAATTGTTTCCATTGTTTCATGGTATCTTAGAGGAACCATCTGACCATAACATTTACATTTTCCATGATCATATAGATAACTGCAAAATTCCACTTCCATAATCATTTGCTCAATTGCTATAAAGAATTATTCCTGCTTGGGTCAGATCATCCTCCTATCAAGAGTGACTCAAGTTTGACCCAGTTGTAAATAATATCTCTCTCTCTCTCTCTCTCTCTCTCTCTCTCTCTCTCTCTCTCTCTCTCTCTCTCTGTCTCTCTCTACCTTACATCTCAGTGTTAGATCCTGATTTTTAACACCATATCTATAACCCATTTTGGCTTTGGTTTGGTTTTGATTTTAGTGATGGGCATATGGGTATGTTTTCCACATTGACAGGAAGATCCTCAGTTTACATGGCCAACTTCTCATTATTTCCTAATTACACATTAGAACATATAATATCTCTTTCCTTGACTTCTGGAGCTAATTTCTTCAAATACCATCAATCATTACAGTAAAACAAAGGTAAAAGATGAGAAATAAAATGAAGAACAACACACCTGACAACATCTACACAATAATCAAACACATTGACTAAAAGTGCTGAGCTCAGTTTATATTTTTCTTATGAAATATAAATTGTATTTATCTCTTATATAACTAAATGATCAACAGCTATATATAAATAATTCATCACAGACTCATGTACAAGGAAGATTCATGTGTAGAATATTAATTTTTTGTGCAATAGTCACCACATTCTATTTAAATATGCATATCAGAAATATAATCCACAAATGAACATTACCTCTTTAAATATTATAATGTGAAATAAATTTTATAATAATTTAAAATATATAAAACTCTAAACATACTTGGCAGTTAATGTACACTAATGAATTTTATAAATTTACCCTTTCTATTCATTTTTATTATTTTTCTTCATCCAAATTGTAGCTTTTAACTACAATGAATAAGGTGTATTAGTTCTAGATTACAAGTACCAGAGGTTGCAGAGAGGAAGAATAGACTAACCTACTGTGTAATACCACATGACTCAGAAACAAATGTTACAGGACCTAAATCTCATAGGCTTCATTTAGATTTATGTCTCCAAGTCTAGAAAAGATTCTGTGCCTCACAAGGGCTCCATGATGTCAGTACCATGGATGAATTAATAAAGCCTGCACCACTGAGGTCATTGCACAGCCTTAATAAGTAAGGTACCAGAAGAGTCTCTGGCATATAGCAAATGTTCAGTAAGAGTTATGTTTGCTCACTACAAACCACTTGCCCAGAACTAAAGAACAGAGCTGCAAATAACAGATTAGCCCCTTATAATATGCTGCCAGATGGGCTAAGCAAATTGTTCATTCTCACATCCTGTTCTTCATTCTCAGTCAGATTGAAACAGATCCTCTTTACATGTTACAGTTATTTCTTACATCTTTATCATTAATGGAGGATAAACCATTATAACAGAGATGGAAGCATTATAGATATTCAGGAAATGAAATTCAAGTAAAAAATGCCTCATTAACTGTTGAAAGTAGCAGTAGAACTGTAGAAATTCTGTAGTTAGGGATTTTAAACAGCAACCAGAGAAATAAAAATCATTATAACTATGCTTAGAGTTCTGTCAAAAATAGTTGTGGAACATATTAGGTTGAATGTTACCCTCAGGAGACTCATCAACTTATGTTATAATTACAGAAATGCTATGAAACATAAAATGCCATAAGAAAGTGAAAGTGTTTACAAAAGGAATGTGATTACGAAATAAGACTAAATCTTAAATGATATTTAGGACAATTACTTAACATGCATCATTATAAGGTTTTATATGAATTTTACATGATTTAGTGCTTCACGAACATACCTGGGAAAGGAGACAAATAATGCCAAATATATTTAATAAAGCTTCAAGAAATAGTATTTTTTATTTACCATTATATGCAACACACATATTCATGAATCTACACACATACAACTTAAATAAAGTTGTTTCACTTGAGCTGACAATGCTTCCCAATAATCTCTATTTGAATTGTTTCAGTGTAGTCCAAGAGATTCACACACACACACACACACACACACACACACACACACACACACACACAGAGAGAGAGAGAGAGAGAGAGAGAGAGATGTGTATGTATGTATATGTATAAGTATAGGTATAGGTATAGGTATAGGTATAGGTATAGGTATAGGTATAGGTATAGGTATAGGTATAGGTATATGTATATTTGCTGTGACCTTTGGTTGCCACTCGGAGATTGATGTGTGTCTCTAATGCTTAAGTCACAAAGACATTTCACACTTCAGGCATAGGACTCCTAAGATTCAAAGTGGATCTGATTTGAGAGCATACTTCCTACAATGAAGTTTTCATAGTGCCAGAAATTACTATTTAAGATACTGAGAGAGGGATGTACTTAGTCCTAGCCAGCTGTGATGCCTATGAACCATGACAATGTCAAGCATAGGAAGAGATCTCTAAAGGTATAATAGTGTCACTTCCAGCTTAGCCATAACCAACAGTTGTCTAATTGGACTGAAGACCCACGCAATAAGAAAATCATATATAGAACTAGAAACCTAGACAATCACCATGGCTAGATGTTAGAAGAGAACCTATTACTGTCAATTACTAGACTAGCATAATTCTTAACCACATTCTAAAATTTATCCTTATAACCACAGATAAGTGTAGCTCTCACCTCTCATAAAAGAATCTTAATGAACACCATTAAAGAAAACCACAACTGGTCATAATGCAGAGAAGAACTGATCATGGGGACCTTAATTCCTACATATACAACATAACTCCTATACTTAAATATCAGGTAACATCTCAGATATAAGAAGCAAGGGACCAGAAAGTTGCCTGTGAGGGTGTGTATTTGAGATATGACGTTTCAGCCATATGGCTTCCTAAATAAGACCAAAACAATGATGTAGACAGGGAAAAATGTCACCTGTCTTCATTGGAGTTTCTGTTGCTATGACAAACACTATGAGCAAAAGCAATTCCAGGAAGAAAGGATTTATTTCACCACAGAGGTTGTAAACCATCATCCAGGTAAGTCATGGCAGGAACTCAAGGCAGAAGCTTGCAATCCAGAACAGAATCAGAGACCATGGCTGAATGCTAATTACTGTATTGATCTTCAGGGCTTGCTCAGTCTTTTTCTTACACAGCCTCAGACCACCTAATCACAAGTGGTACAGCCACTCAATAGACAGTACCCTCCAATATGAATAATTAATTAAGAAAATGTCCACCAGATTTAACCACAAGCTAGTATTACAGAACATTTCTCAATTGTGGTTTTCTCTTCTCAGATACATCTAGGTTTGTGTTAAATTGAAAAACCCAAACAGCCCAGGATCCCAACTCTATAGAAAGCACTATGGACAACTAATGACTGCAGTAAGAGGGATAATTAGTCTTTCCCAGGGATTAGCTCCAAAACTGGTTATCCAATGCAGTGGTCAGTCCTGAAATAATATCTACCCAAGCCATAGTAGATGGACTCTGCAGGTTATACTTCTATACTTAAATATGCATATATTTAAAAATTTATTCATATATATATATGTGTGTGTATGTATGTATGTATGTATGTATGTATGTATGTATGTATGTATGTTAAAACAATAATCAAAGAAAAAGAGACCCATCAACTTAAGAGTGAGTAATGTGGTATGAGTAGCTTTGGAGAAAGAGAAATGGAATGTGATGGAGGAAAGAGAAAAGTGAAAATTCATACAATTATATTTTAATTTAAAAATTTAATAGGATAAAAATAAAAATAACAGGCTCTGAAATGCTAACTTGTTAAGATCCTCACTAACACATAGTGGCTCTTCCCCAGGACAAGATTCTGATACAACACAGATCAAATCTGATCTCTCTACTATAAACTGCACCCAGTGAAGATAAAATGACTTAATCACTCCTCGAAAAAGCTGCAAATTATATTCTTCCACGTGAATATCAATGTGATGAAGAGGTAATGCAATTACATGTAAAGGAATTTTAATCCAATAACATGGTTGCTCTGGCAAGGAATCACATCTAAAGACCTAGATCTTTGCAATTAGGTTAGAAAATCAAACACTCACTTGGTACACATTTTTAATCCCTATGGCTAGAATGGAGACATTTCCTTGGAGTACACCTTTAATCCCAAACAATAAAGGTAAAGTTACTTTGGAGACATCTGTTTGAGGAGCAGACAAAGTGACAAATCAGAGAAAGATTTGATAGAATGAGTTAGAGATAGGATGCACCCAACTCTCAAAAGAACATCACAGGAAAAAGAAGCTATTTAAGAGGACACAGCATAGAAAAGAGAGCAGCACAGAAGCATCCATACTCACTAAAGGTAGAGGGTGGGAGGGACTTGGCAGGAAGAGTAGAGGGGGAGATGGAAAAAAGTAAGGCAGGAACAGGTATGGAAGGAGATGGGGATGATATACAGAGGGTCAAGAATTTGAAGAGTGTAGCAATGGGGCACAGGGAATTGAGGATAGCCACCATCAAGTCCCAGATGCCAGGAAAGCAAAAGGTTCCCAGGACTCAACAGGGATGAGATTAGCTGAAATGCCCAACAGAGGGGAGGGAGAACCTGTGGAGACCACATCCAGACATTAAGCAAGGCCCCGGTTGAGCTATGGGGCCACCTACTCATCTCCAAATTTTTAACCTAGAATGGTTCTTGTCTAAAGGAAGTACTGGGACAAAGTGTGGAGCAGAGACTAAAGGAAAGGCCATGCCGAGACTGTCCCACCTAGGGATTCATCCCATATACAGACACCAAACCCAGACACTATTGTGGATGCCAAGAGGTACTTGCTGACAGGTGTCTGATACAACTATCTGCTGAGAGCCTCTGGCAGAGCCTAACGAATACAGATACTGATGCTCACAGCCAACCATTGAACTGAGCACGAGAACCCCAAAGGAGGAGTTAGAGAAAGAACTGAAGGAGCTGAAGGGTTTGGAACTCCATAGGAAGAACAACAACGTCAGCCAACCAGACCCCCTAAGAGCTCCTAGGGACTAAACCACAAACCAAAGAGAATACATGGAGGGACCCATGGCTCCAGCCACATATGTAGCAAACGATGGCATTGTCTGGCATCAAATAGGAGAAGTCCTTGATCCTGTGAAGGCTCAATACCCCAGTATAGGGGAATGCTAGGGTGGTGAAGTGGGAGTAAGTGGGTGGGAGGGGGAGCACTCTCATAGAAGCAGGGGTGGGGGATGGGATTGGGTGGTTCCATAGGGGAAACCAGGAAAGGGGATAAGAGTTGAAATGTAAAAAGATAAAATATCCAATAAAAAAAAAGAAACACAGGGAGAGGGACATGGGGAGGGAGATTTACTAAGATAGTTTTACAGAGAAAGAATGCAAGAGAAGACAGAATGAGCTAGAGAACGAGAAGGAGCCAGAAGATTAACATATTAACAGAGTTAGTTTGAGGCTAAGCAGAGTAATTCAGAGAGGAGCTGAGAGAAGCCAGTTTAAATCATTCATCCTGGAGATGAGTTTGATCCAGAAGAGCTGAGTTGAACTAGCTTGCAGATTTCAGAAAGAACTAGAAAGGGTGAGTTTATTCAGTGATAAGCCTCAAAGACAACAATTACACCAGGCAAATAAAAGTTACATTTATGATTACTTACTTAGCTTCATATTATTTCTATCTTTAAAAGAAAGAATATATAATTATGTTTACTTTCCAGGTAAAAAACTGAGATTCAAAATATGAGATGCCTGACCTAATACCATGAAATGATTCAGTGGTAAATCTTTTAGATGTTCTAACTCTCGAGCCTGGGTTTGATTCAGTGTTTTCTTCTGTGAGTGCGTTACCTCATTCAGGATGATATTTTCTAGTTCCATCCAGTCACCTAAGAATTTCATAGAGTCATTGTTTTTAATAGCTGAGTAGTACTCCATTGTGTAAATGTACCACATTTTATGTATCCATTCGTCTGTTGAAAGTCAGCTGGGTTCTTTCCAGCTTTAGTGTGTCCTGCATGGCCACTTTGTTTTGAGATATCACACAGTTGCCTGGTTCTCCTTTCTCCAAAGCATGTCAAACTCTGTTCCCCTCCTCTGTGTCTCTGGTTCGATGTTTTATGCTCTGTTTTCTGACATACACCTTAGAGCTGTTATGTTCAGGACTTTTTAAAGGAGTTTTCAGTCCTACAACTTAGAGCTGTTACTTTCAATACTGTCTTAAAGAAATAGAGCTTTCACATTATTTTTTTCTCTTTCCATAATACCTTTGTTGGGAGTTGAGGTTTAACTAGAATAGTAGAGTTCATGCTTACAGTAAATCAAAATTCTGAGCAGCAGAGACAAGATTGGATATAAGCTTATAAGCAATAGTGTTTATTCATGGAGTCAGCAATCTTAAGACAGTAGATTAACACTGATGAAAGCTGTCTTCCATTTCCTTTCCATTTACAAAACTTTTAGAGTCAGTGGATTCATAGTAAGTTAAACATTCCAAAGTTTATTCTGGTTAGGTGGTCACAGAGAGCTCTGAGATCCATGGTATTGATGCTTCCTTCTTTATCACCCCAACCTCTTGCATTTTACCTTCATTATTGTCCTTCTGTGGTAATGGGTTTGCATGTCCCAAGGACTCTGCTCCTTGAATTCCCCTCCCGGCATCACATGTTGTATTTAAAATGCAAACATGCAGATTGTTTTTTATAATATGAAGCACAAACATGCCCTTATAATATAGAATATGCTAATGTCCCATCTGGTCTTTATTCACTAATACCAGTACAATCTTTTATATAAGATCTATATAATATGAAATATAGCACCATCCAAGTGTTAGTGAAGCTTTATACCAGTAAGGGAACTATCTTGTATAAAACTCTATGAACCAAAGTAGGCTGCCCTAGTTTCATTACCTGTTCCTGAAATGAAGCAATTTCAGGGAGAAACAGTTTATTTGGTTCTTAGTTCAAGATCCATCACCAGAGGGAAGTCAAGTTAACAGAAACTTTAAGTAGCTCACTACACCCATAGTCAAGAGGAAAGAATAATGTTCTAAGGCATACCTGCTTATTACTCAGTTCCCTTGATTTTCATTCTTACAGACATTGATGTCTATCCCATGATATGATGCCAGCCACATTCATAGTACATTTCTCACCTCAATTAACTTGACTCAAATAACCCTCACAGACATGCCCATAGCTCAACCTAAAATAAAAAATTTCTCACTGTGAGTCTCTTCTTATGTGACTCTGCATATTTAAATTGACAATCAAACTATCCATCATATATAGCACATGCAACATCAAGCAGTTATACTGAAAATGGTTTAAAAAGTCAAACTAGGGAGGCTTTTCTGAGGTTGAAAGGCACAGCAGACAAGAAACAAATAAACATATCAAAATTGAAGAAAGCTCTGCTCTTTTAAATCATAAATAATTTCATGATTTGTCTTAAATTTTATTAAATATAAACAATTTGTTATATCCCATGAAAGCAATACATTTTTTTTGCATGTGAGATCTTTGTAATGTCTTCTCTCCTTTTATGTCAGGTAAATTTTTCCTCTCGTATTCTTAGGTTTCACTCCTGAGGTTTGGGGTGATACAATGATTATTATTTGAAACGAAGATATTTCTACATCAGAAAAATATTTTAAACAGACTAGAAATAGAAAATATGATTAGAAGATATTCAGGTTATGATGGTGACAATACTTGAAGACTATTTTTCCATAACCTTCCCACTTTACTCACTTTTAGAGGAGCTGGCCCAATTATTGCATTATGTTTTGGCTTTCAGAAAGAGTCTCGCCATGAAGCTCAGATATGTCTCAAGCTCATAATTTTCCTGTTTATCTTCCCAAATGCTGGGAGGACTGGCAAATGTTTCTAGGTACTGCTGAGCTTCACTTTGATTCCTAGTCTGATGATGTTCCCAATTGCTCTGAACAACTTTATCTAAAGATATTCAATTTAACCATCCACTGATTTGCTCATGTTTCTTTATTTATGAGGGAATGATATCTAGTTTGGATCCTATGATCTGACCCAAGGTTGAAGGGAGGCAAGCAACAAATATTAGGTCATTAAAACAAATCAACTCTTGATGGTCAATTTTAAGAAACACTGAAGCATAGAAGTAGCTCTTAGATCAAATATAATTGGCTTTTTAAAAATTCATCCAGTCCTTTAAGTGATATTGTAACATCTTTTTTTAATTGCTTAGGTTCCTCTGATAAAAGCAGTACCTCAATGCAGCTCCTTCTCTCACAGCATTTCTCACCACCCTATACCTATTTCTTGGCTGCAAACATATAGAGCCATTTTCTGGGAACTCATAGTCCTACCAGCCAGGGAAGTAGGTAGACGATCTTTGCTCTCTTTCCTCTCGTCCGAATATAATTTCCTAACTATATCCTCAGCTTGCAAAAATGGAATCAATAAAGAAAGCCTAAACTTAGGAAAGCTGAAGATAAAGATATTACAAACTTGAATAGTAACATTGGAGAAAAGGCTCACCAACAAATACATGAGATGGATAAGAGATTCTCAGTAATTGAAAACATGATAGAAAAGCAAACAAACAAAAAAACAAAAGGGAAAAAAACCCAGATACCCCAGTCAAAGAAGATATTAAATCTAAAATCAACCCAGTACAAAACATCCAGGAACATGTGAGTGAAGATCAAATCTATGAATAATAGAAATAGAGGAAGGAGAAGAAAGCCAGGTAAAGGTCACGGAAAATGTTTAAAACAAATTTTTAAAAGAAAACTCTTGCAACCTAAAGGAGGTGCTTTACAAGGTACAAGAAGAAAAGAACTAAAACTAACCAGATTAGATAGGGAATTACAGTACATGCTCATCAAAGAAAAAAATCCACCAAGGAAATACTACTTACTGTTCTGGAGCAGTGAAATGACTGCTAATGACATTCTGTTATACTCATATACCAGTGCCTTGCTAATCTATCATCAGAGATGCTTTTGCCCATAGTAAATAGGAAAAAAACTCATAACTAGGCACTGTGCACAGCGTGAGAGACCATGGAACATTCAGTTCTACATGGGATAGCTCCACCATTCCTTCCCTTGGCCCAGGTAATCCTGCAGAAGAGGAGGAAAGAATGTAAGATGCAGAGAGGGGATGGAAGACGCTAAAGAAAAAAGACCAAAACACAGCAAGACACATACACATATGAACTTGCAGAGACTTTTGTGGCAGGCATAGGGCCTGCATAGGTCTATACCGATGATATGCTAGATCTGAAAGAAAAGAACATGCATACCCATTCATAACCCAGAAGCTTGGTATAATTTATAATCAGTTGCAAATTAAAAGTTAGTTTTCTCCAAAGAAGTCTCATTGGGGAAAAAAACTATTCTTAAAGTTGGCTCCATGTTCAACATTAGATGGCCAAGACTAATTAATTCAGTGGTATCTTTGGAAGTTCTTTGTCTCAGAGTGTTATGTCAGAGCATTTTTTAACCTCAGAGATCTTTGCATATACATTATGACATATACATTATGATTTTGTATTTTATGTAATTTTTCATGCATTTTTTCAGCTGGTTTTCTTCTGTTTGTTTTGTCATATTCTGATTGTTTTGTTTTGTTTTCACTTATTTTATTTTTATTTTTATTTTTTAAATGCCTAGTTTGTTTCTAACAAGGGACAAAGGTTGTGGATCTGGATTAGAAAACAAGTGGTGAGAAACTGGGAGGAGTTGGGGTAGAATATATTTTATGAAAAACTATTTTAATCAAAATTTTTTTAAAAAAAACGTAGTTCCACTCTATAGAATGCCCATAGAGCACAAATCACAATCCTCGATAAAGAGACCACAAGACAGAGCTTAGAAGGGTAAATATTTAGGGATAATTGATTAAAAATTAGTCAACTACATTACAAAGACCATTCCAATGTGTATGACTGTTGACAGTTTAGGAAATGACGAAATCTGAATAGAAATGCATAACCAACAAGCAGGTTGGAGACCAGCTTTTCCAGGCAAATCAGTTGGTCTCTGCTTGTTCCAGGCAGTTCTGCTGGTCTGAAAATGTCTCTCAGTAGGACTTCCTTGGTGAAGCCTGGGCCTGATGAATATGGTCTGTTTCAGAGACTTCTGGAGCTATTTTGTTACTTCTGGCGTTTAAAGAGCTTTTCTGCAGGATAGAATGTTCCTCCTCACTTTAGAACATCCTGAATCTACTTATCATCACTCCAAGATGGAATGTTTTATATCAGAGGCAATTGACACACAGTAACAGTGTACTTTATACAGATATCTGTGTCTGTGCATAAGTATGTTTATATATGCATAAATATGCTTCAGTATTAAAGGATTTTTATACTTTAAATATATACATTGTAGTGATATTTGCTACGTATTCAATTTATTTAAAAATGAGTGCTCTTCGATGAGGAATTAAATAGAGCTATTAATGATTCAACTTCCTTTGCCCTGTGTCAAGCTATGTGTGTATGTGTCATGGTATTTGTAAATGTACCCTTATCTTCTGTGTGCACACATAGTATGGCTTTTACTAGGCAAAGGTGGTTTAAGTTGGGCTTTATCGGACAATGAATAATTTATACCTAATATATACTTCTACTAAGCCCTTTTATAACCACGCTCCATGACTTTCCCAGACTTCTGGCCTACGTCAACTTGCATTATTGAAAACGTTAAAGCTAATTGACCCTGGGGTCAATTTCCTTGACTGAATTTAAGGAAGTCAATCTTCCTCTGAGCAATTCTACAGGGCACAGTGGCACAGTGGATTGAACTAGACAACCTTGGTCTGCCACATTTATCATTTTCTAATTTACTCGGTTGTGTAATCTTAAAAGTGTAATCATCTTTTTCGAAAAGGATTCTATTAACACCTATAGCCATTCATTACAATTATCACGTTTTGCCTTCAAAAACAGGGCATTTCAATTTCATGGTCAAACACAGAATATAATTTTACACTTGAAAATAATGTCAAGAACTATCCTGAAAGAGAAAGCAGAAAATGTTTTATCCACCAAAGCCCATTGCTTTATAGTAGAATCAAAAACGTGCTTTGGCACATTTAGAAAATTCTGAAGGTTGGATCTTGTAGATTAACATATTGAAACAATTACTATCTTTGGTTTGATAGCTACACAAATCAATTCAAGATTTATTAAGAATAGTCACTATAAAAGGAGTTATTAAAAGTAATAAGTGTGGTTGTTGTGGCCATCACTTCTTTTCCTTCCTAAGGCTTTGTTAAATTGCATCATTTAGCCTTCATAGAACTAGAATAGTATTTTTGATAAACGTGAAGTCTGAACTTAGTCTGATAGTCATGTGCATATGCTAATCACTGTGAGGTTTTCTTCTGTAGAATTAGAAGGATGCCTTTATTACAAAGAAGGTAGCTCTGAAAAGTTCTGACCAATAAACTGCCAAACATAAGACATAAGAGAAAAATAGGTGATGGTAGTTGAATCCAGCTTAGGAAGCTTAGGGCTCTGAAAAAGGAGGTAAAGATAATGTTACAGGTTGATTAGTAATGATATATGATTAGTATAATAGCATTTAATTTCAAATGGATCATCTCAGGCCACCCGAAAAGGAAGTAAAGCATAAGTGGTTGTAATCTCTTCAGCTGGATCACCTGAACTGGCTTCAGAGATTAATCAAGACAGGAGCATATGTAGAATATTTCTTCTTATAAACATTTCCATTTTAAGGATACTGTTAGACCTGAGGAAAGAACCATTTTCAGGACTGTCTGATTAAACCAAGTTGTATTTAGAACTATCCAGTTGGCTGCCTCTCCTAAAGTCAGGATTTGATAGGGCAGCCCTTCCCTGGATTTTGAGGTTCCTTTGATGAAGAAGACTTGAAAAAAAAACCATTGAGATAATTGGGTTGTTAACACCTGGACAGAAGAGTAGGTGACTCAGGGCTCAAGGCTGCCTGTGGGGTACATAAATGTGATTGTAGCACTGGGGACATAAAAGTGGGGAAATGAGGGCTGAAAGTGCCTGTGGGGTAGATGAGTGCAAGAAAACATCATGTGCAATGGGAGACATCACAATATCTTAGTCACATTTGTGTAAGGCAAAGGGGCAATCATACATAAGTTCAGGATTTTAGCAAGGCAAAGGGTGAGCATAGAACATGGGGTTACAAGTTCTGTGTTGGTTGAAAAACATATTTTGCAGGATATATTAGGCTTAGGAAATGAAAGTGTATACTTATACAGTATGAAGACTGAATAACAATGTATGACAGCATGGCACCTGTTATAGTTTCAGAATACATAAACCCATACACCAATGTACAGATAGATAGACATATGGTCGTCTCTTATACACCTACTTATAAAGATGAATTTGGCGATAATTGGGCTTCTAAAAAAGCTTCCCACTCCTAATGAAGAGAAAGAAATAAATATTATATATTTATTGCTTTATTACAATTATAGTACCTAGTGTAGCAAACTACTGTCTTGCACTGTGAAAGCTTAAAATTAGTAAAAATTTCACTTCTAATATTTCTAAAAGAAGACAAGCTAACTGCTTTTTATTTCTTGCTTGGTTCAGCTGAAACCCCCTTTTTCCTATCATAGGAGAGCTAAGACTTATAAGGCTTCCCTCCACAAAAGACAGTTGCACTTATGAAACAGTTTTATGAATTTTGCAGTGACAATTTTGGTCTCTTTAAAAAAAAAAACCCACATAAAAGTTACCGGAAAATGTTTCTGTTTTCTCCCAGGTATGGAATATGGGACTATTTTAGTCAGTCCACAGCAGTTGACTATGATTTGCCTGGTTTAGGGGCATGATTTTGGCAGCTGCAGATAGTTCATCCAAGTGTATGATGTTTGAAATTCTGGGGACTCTTGAAAGTCTATATAAATACTAGAGCACTCAAAGCAGCTGCAGCTGGTGCTCTTCTTTTTGCTGCTGCTGCTGCTGCTTCTTGCTGGTTGCTATTGCTATGGTTTGTTACAGGTTGTCAAATCACGGTGCACTAAGAGACAAGAAGAAATTGTAGTCTTAATGGTGATGACCAAACTTGTGCCAAGGAATTCAACACCCCTAATCAGCAAAAACGGAGTCTAATGATATCAATGCTCCCCTTCCCCTTTACCCTTCTTTCTCTTACCTAGGCTTGGGGCATAGGAAGGGTAGAAGAAGAAGGGTGGACGAAGGGTAGAAAGAAAGGAACCCACAAAAAAGCAAAAAGGCCTGTTATAAGTGGTAATCAAAGTGGGGCTACACAGAATGGTAAGTTTGATTTCAAATGCCATAGAGGAAACAGCAGGGGAAGAAGGGATGGATATTCTGTTTCAGGAAGTCAGAAAAAAAAGTTTATAGCAGCTGCTGTCCCTATGATGTCTCCTTCACTCCCAGAGAGGAAATAAAAGGCTCATATTCATTGACGGAACAAGAGAGTGGGAGTTCCCCTCAGGAGGAAAACAGGAAACAAATTATGTTAGAAGGCATAGATCACAGCCCTGCCTGCCACTCTGTATTTCTTGGTGAGTAGGCAGCTGAATATGTGGCCAGGGGTGGGGTGGGGTGGGGTGGGGAGGCAGCAGGTTGTGCAGGATGACAAGGTAAAAGAAAAGCTGAAATCCATTTTGAAAGTAATGGTTAATTTAGAACCAACTGGGCCACAAGAGATAGATGAGCGGTGATCTGGGATTATAAAATCATCATCAGCTTTCTCAGTAATCTTACAACACATGCCTGTTAATGGTGCAGGTCATGATTATGAGGAGATAGGATGGCATCCTATAGTAATGCTAGGTCTAAGGCATTACAAAGAGTTCATGATTTCCTATGGCATGCATTCACCTTAGAATGTAAAACAAATTCTAAGTAACCAGAATACTCAACATAGAATTATTCCCCAAAGACTGGAAGGGGCTGGAAAGATCTGTGCTAAAGGCTGGTCGGCAGTTGCCATGGTTAACATGGTAGAACAAAGAAACTGTGAATACTGAAAAGCAAAACAGACTGAGGGGAATGAATATTGTCAAAGATCAGTTGCTGAGTGAAGGGTTGTACTCTGACCTTGAAGAATAATTTCCATTTGTTGATGCTACTACAGAACAATGTCACTTAGCTGCTCTATGAGAAGACTGGGAAATTGTTCACTTCATTTACTAAAATTATACAAGGCTCTGGTAAAGCCCTCACTGATCTTTTTAAAAATATTGATCTCAGCTGTAAACAAAGGTGTATCATTACCTGACTCAAGGCAGATATTGACAGAGACCCTTGCTTTTGAGAATGCAATATAAAAGAGTCATTAGACTATTAAAGGTTTAGTCAGGGACAGTAGACAAGGAGATAAAGAATACAACTGATTTTGATTTTCATAAGTATCATGTTAACATCATAGAACAAGCTATTGCTAAATGTTCCCAATATCAAAATGTCTGGTGCTTAAATTGCAGGAAAGTCAGTTATTTACAAAGAGACTGTGACCAAAGTTCCCTAAAGGCCTCAGATCTCCAAATTGCTGGTGCATTAACTGTGAGAAATATGGTACTTTCTGCTGGAAAAAAATGAGTGTTCCTTTTCTAGGAGCAATGGTTTTCATAAATACTGGGCAGAAAAAGTACCTAGGCTTCCTGGGGTATGCAAATGTTATGCCAAAACTAATGAGTGTAGGTACAAGAAATATATTTTAGGCAACTTATTGCCACCAGGAAATTAAATTGGAAGCTTAGCAACTTGAGTCCCCACAGCAAAAATTATGAGGTGTTTTCCTCTTATCAACCAGGGAAATAATAAGCAGGCATAAAAAACACAATTAAATACTGCCAATACCAGGCACACTACTATGAGCAGTACTGATCTAGATTTGGGACTAGATATACCTCTTACCTTATCCCTAAAAATTCAATGTTATAAAATAATTACTGGAAATTATAGTCTTTTGCTCTTAGGGAAACTAGGGATGATCTTTAGAAAGAATGAATTGGCTTCCCAAGGATTCATTTTGTATTCAAGAATTTTAGATAGGGAGTTCAAAGGAGATATTAAAATTATGGCATATATAAAAAGGATGAAAGTTAGCACAGGTGATAGAACTGTTCAACAAAAAAGCTTCTGGGGGAATCACTATCTCTGACCTAAAGCTGTTCTACAAAACAATAGTGATAAAACCACATTATTGGTACAGAGACAGAGAAGTCAATCAATGGAATCAAATTTAAGACCCAAAAATCAACCCACACACCTTTTAGACACTAGGTATATGACAAAGAAACCAAAAGTATAGTGAATAAAAGAAAGCATCTTTAACATATGATGCTGTTCTAACTGGCAGTCTGCTTGTAGAAGAAGGCAAATTTATCCATATTTATCACACTGTGAAAAGCTCAAGTCCCTGTGGATCAAGGACTGTAGGGCAGCAGGCTTTAAAAGGTACCCTGATTCCTGGTCAAGAAAAGTCAAATCCCTGGGGGACCCTAAAGGGTAAAGGGGACAGCAGGCACATTCCAAGTCTCCCAGGAGATGAGGGCCTTCTCACATAGCTATAACCCCTCTCAACCCCCTGTAGAGAGGTTTAAGACAGATCAGTCACAAAGGGAAATGCCCCAAGCCCCTCCTCCACAGATGAGGATGTGACCACAGGTCACATAGGCTCAAAACAGATCAGTCATAGAAGCAGGACCACACCTCCAAATATGTAGATGAGGTCTTCCCAAGCTCTCAGGCTAAACTAATAAGAAGTACCTGCTGTCAGACAGTGACCCATTCAAAACCTGTATTTAAGAATCATGTTCAGGAGGATTAAAAGTGTGCAGAAATTATTTCATCGTTTGAGAGCTTCTGTCATAAGAACTGTAACAGCGCCTATGGGAAAGAGATCTGCCCTCCCAAAATGGCCTCTGGAAGCTCCCCTGCACCCCTCACCAGCAAGTCAGTCTCCTGCTGGCTCAGCCCGCCTGAGCAACCAAAGTGGCAGTGGCAGAAAGGAGCAGCACCAACAGCAGATGCGGCTGTGGCTAAAGCAGTGTCTCCTCCCTGCCCAAGTTCTCTCTCTTTGCCTGGACTTGTGCACCTAGCTGGACCAAAGATCTCCATGGAAAACCCCCAGCACGAAGCCCCACAAGGGACCTCATAAAACTAGATACACTGAATCTAATAGACGATAAAGTGGGAAATAGCCTTGAACACATTGATAGAAGGAAAATTTTCCTGAACAGATTATCAATGGCTCAGGCTCTGAGATCAACAACGGACAAATGGGACCTCATGAAACTGAAGTTTCTGTGAGGCAAAGGACACTGTCAATAGGACAAAATGTCAACCTACAGATTGGGGAAAGATCTTCACTAACCCTACATCTCATAGAAGGCTAGTATCCAAAATATATAAAGAATTCAAGAAGTTAAACTCTAAAAAACTATATAACCCAATTTTTAAAATGGGGTACCAAGCTAAACAGAATTCTCAACAGAGGAATCTCAAATGGCCAAGAAGCACTTAAAGAAATGTTCAACATTCTTACACATCAGGGAACTATAAATCAAAACAACCCTAAGATTTTATCTTACAGCCATCAGAATGATTAAGATCAAAAACTTAAGTGACATCACATGCTGGCAAGGATGTGGAGAAAGAAGTCATTTTTCCATTGATGCTGGAAGTGCAAACTGGTACATCAACTCTGGAAATCATTCTGGTGGTTCCTCAGAAAATTGGAAATAGGTCTACCTGTAGACCCAGCTATACTACTCCTGGATATATACTCAAAAGATGCTCCACTCTACCTCAAGGACACATGCTCTGCTATGTCCATAGAGCCTTATTCATAATAGCCAGAAGCTGGAAACAACTCAGATGTTCCTGAACCATAGAATGGATACAGAGGATTCCAGGACTCCAGGATTCCAGGATTGAGATGACCTTAGCTGAAATGCCAGAGTGGGGAGATAGAAGCTGAAGCGACCACCTCCAGGAGAGGATAAATGCAGTCACTAAGCTATCCATACACTATACATACAGCTATTAAAAATGAGGACATCATGAATCTTCCAGGCAAATGGACAGAATTAGAAGATACCCTAAGTCAGGTAACCCAGACCCGAAGGGTCTGCATACTATTCATTGCTAAGTAGATATTAGCTACAAAAAGGACAGAATACCCATGATACAACCTGCAGACCTTAAGAAGTTTAACAAGAAGGAAGGCCCAAGTAAGAATACATCAATCCCACTTAGAAAAGGGAACAAAATAATCAGGGGACACAGAGGAAGGGAGGGACCTAAGGGAAGAATGGAGGGGGAGGGAGGGAAAGTGGACAGTATCTGGTATGGGGGAAGACAGGCGACAAGCCCAGAGGGACAGGAGAATAAATGAAAACATGCAGCTGTAGGGTGGAAGGGTGGAAGGGGAACCTCTACAATGTTTCAGAGACCTAAGATATGAAAGGTTCAATAAAAATGACCTTAGCCAAAATGCCCAAAAGTGGCAAATAGAACCTAAAAACACCACCTCTAGTAGATAGATAGGGCCCCCGTGGGGTGCACTGTCTCAGACGCAAAGGGGGGGGGGATGAAGTAAAGAACTCTTACAGGGTGGACCAGGAAGAGGGAAACAACATTTGGAATGTAAATAAACAAAACAATTTAAAAAAAAGAATTCCTCAGCTGATACTTTGCTTATATCAAAGGCAAAAATCACTCCAGTAGAAAGAACAAGACAGTTCAGAAATACTGGAAACAGAAATGTTCCAGTTAAACGGCAAACAGTTAATGATCAGAGGCCAAAAGTAAACCTGCAAGCAAATGGGGATGAAACAGATTTGGCAAATATAGGAGCTGATGTAAGTATCATTTCCAAAAGCCTTGGAGGTTAAAAAGGGTTTGTACATAGATTCAACTCATTGGTAAGTTATCGCAGCTAAAGCAAAGCGTACAATGGGTTAAATATGTGGTACTTAAAGGTCAAATAGGACAATTAAGACCTTATTTTGTTGACATACCCATAAATAATATGAGGAAGGGATCTATTACAACAATAGGGTACCAAGATTAATATACCTGCAATCCCAGAGATAACTCATGATAAAATTAGGGGTGAGATAGTAGTGCCCCCCATCTCATGCTATGCCAATTTTCTGGCATAAGATATCACAGAAACTGAGTTTCTAAATTTATAGGTGGAGGGGCACTGCTGAAATACCAACAGGCTACCTTTACAATGGTTAATTGACAAGCCTATATGAGTAGATCAGTGGTCATTAACTAAGGAAAAATCACAGATACTTGAGCAGTTGGAATAAAAAACAGATGGAGACTCAACTTTTGGAAGAGTCTACAAGCCCATGGAATTCCCCTGTATTTGTTTAAAAAAAAAAAGAATGAAAGAAATCAGGAAAATCGAGGATATTAAAGGACTTGAGAATGGTGAATAGAGTAATTTAACTAATAGGCCTGGTACAGCCTGGAATTCCTTTACTTTCTTTATTACCTAAATTATGGTTTGTGATAGTAATTGACTTAAAAAGATTGATTTTTTCACAATCTCGTTACATGAGCAGGATAGGGATAGGTTTGCTTTTGTAGTACCTACTTATAATAATGGTGGACTGATAAAAAGATATCACTGGAAAGTTGTTCCAGGGCAAATGTTAAATAGTCCAACTTTATGTCAATATTTTGTGCAACAACTGCTAGAAATAACTTGTAGGCAATTTCCTCAATCCATTATTCATCATTACGTGGATGTTTTTTGTTGACAAATTTTCACACAGATACTTTAGAGAAAATTTTTTAAGAAACATAAAGAATTCTTCCATACTGAGGGTTACAGATAGCTTTAGAAAGAAGCTACAAAGAGTAGATTCTGTTAACTCTTTGAGTTATAAAATAAGTCAATCAAAAATTCAACCACAAAAGGAATCAATCAGCAGAGATTTGTTGCTGATTTTCAAAAATTATTGGGAGACATTAATTGGCTATCATTGGATTAACTACAAAAGAATTAAGAAATTTGCTTCAAATTACTGTTCAATATGGTTAGCAGTTGAAGCAGAGAGAAAGTTAACTCTGGTGGAAGAGAGATTGCAAGGGGCATACATGGATCACATAAATCACAAACTTGATTTTATTTTGGTGATTTTGCTTTCAACTCACTCTCCTAATCGACTGACTATATACCCTTTATCAGCAGGAAGTTGCCTAAAGGTATTAATGCCTCTTGTCTGTTTCAGCTTCTTTCTCTCTTATCTAGAGAAATAGAATACATTTTCTTAGCACACAAAGTAAAAAATTTAAAACTTTCATAGAAAAAGTTTCTGATTTAATCGTAAAAGTTAATCATAAAAGGTAATTGTCAGGAACAGAAAATTGGATTCTCCCATGTGTTATAAAGAGAATGCCAATCCATGAAGCATCTATATTCTATACTGATGAAAATCTGTTGGGAATGGCAGGCTGAAAAGTAAGATAAAATAAGGAAAGTAATTCAAAGCCCAAACACTGCAGTTCAAAAATCAGAGTTTCATTCAAATCTTATGGTATTATTACATTTTTTGAATATTGTAACAGAATTACTCTCATTATGCAGAAAGAGTTGTTTTGGATATAGAAACTGCAAAATTTATTCCTGATATTCAGAATTAACCTTTTATTTATGTAACTGCAACAGTCAATTAGCAGTAGAAAATACCCATTATATATCACCCATATTTGATCTCATACCAGCTTTACAGGTCCACCAGCACAGGAAGATGAAGAAATTAATCAATTATTAATAGGAAATGTGTGTAAAAAGCATCATTTTTTATATAAAAACATTATGTCAATAGTAAAGTTTTGAGGAAAAAAATTATCACTGGGCAACATGCCAATGAAATTTTGAGAAAATGTCCTACTTGTTCTTTGTATAATCAAATTCCATTACCTGCCAGAAGTAACCCTGGGAGTACCAAAAGAAATGAAATATAGCAGATGGATATGTTCCATTTTGCAGAATTTAAAAAGTTAAAGTTTGAATACTGATATACATTTAGGGTTTTGATGGGCCACTTCTTTGAATTCTGAAAAGACTCATTCTGAAATTATACACTTACTGGAAGTAATATCTATTATGGGGAACCTATAAAATAAGATTGATAATGCTCCTGTATACATCTCCAGTAAGAAGAAGCAATTCTTTGAATATTATAAAACATATTACATATACACCACAAAAATCTTACAAGTTAAGCTACAATAGAATGATCTAATTTTACCTTAAAAGAAATGCTTATAAAACAAAAAGGGGAAATAAAAATCCCAGATATAGAGTAAATAGTGCTTTGTTAATTTTATATTTTCTGAATGTTAATGGGAAAGGAACAACAGCAGCTGGGAGACATTGGGTTATAGAAAAAAACCGAAAGAGTACACATGAACAGACCCATGGCTCCAGCTGCATATGTAGCAGAGGATGGCCTTGTGGGAGGAGAAGTCCTTGGTCATGCCAAGGCTGGACCCCCCCAGTGTAGGGGAGTGTCGCAGAGGGGAGGCAGGAAGGGGGGATGGTTAGGGAGGGGAACACCCTTATAGAAGAAGGGGGAGGGGAGATGGGATAAGGAACTTATGGACAGGAAACGGGAAGGAAATAACATTTGAAATGCAAATAAAAAATTAAATCACTCTACATAATTTAAGGATGTGTTAACATCAGAATGGAAACCTGCAAACATTTTGAGTTGGGGATCTTCATCCTTTGTTTATATTTCCATGGCAAATGAAAAGCTTTGGATACCATCAAAGCTTACAGTGGTTAGAAGTGGTCAGGAGAGAGTTCCTGAAAACTTTGGTCACTAATGGAAAAACAAACAAACAAAAACATTTAGTTCATTGAAATTTTCTCTTTATAATTTCTCACTAAACAGCACAATTGATGGCTGGGTGGGTTGCTGTGGCTGTTCCTGTGGCTGTTTCTGTGTCTTGCTGCTGCTGCTGCTGCTGCTGCTGCTGCTGCTGCTGCTGCTGTGCTGTTGCTGCTGTTGCTGCTGCTGCTGCTGTTGGTGGTTGCTGGTTGCTGGTTGCCGGTTGCTGGTTGCTGGTTGCCGGTTGCTGGCTGCTATTGCTGGGGTTTGTTATAGTTTATCAAGTGGTCATGGGCAACAAGACAGGAAGAAGAAATTTAATATTCTGACAATGAAGATAAAATTTGTCCCAAGGAACTGGACACACCCAATCAGTAGGAAATAGTATAATGATATAATGCCTTCTCTCCTCTCTAGACTTTCTTTCCTACCTAGGGTTGGGAATTTGGTAGCGTGGAAGAAAATGGGTGGGTGAAGAGTGGAAGAAAAGAAAACCTACAAAATAGTGAAAAATCCAGTTATGAATTCTTCTGAAGATATGCCTAATTGCATGAAACACAAATACTGTCTAAAGGTGGTCATGAAGAGAAGCTATTAAGTTGAGGCTATACTTTGCAGAGAACGGAGTTCTCCAACTCTCTACATGCTGCTTGGTTTTTTGCTAGCCAGTTTTTCCCCACACTCAGGAAGATACAAAGGAAGAAGTTACCAAGAAAGGAGAAATAATTATATAATCTCCTCCCTGCTCAGATAGGGGCCATTGCCACTTAGCTGGGCCTTCCCTTTTTTAAAAAGTGTATTCTTCCTTCCTTGTTGGATACAAGTCTAAAGAAAGCCTTGACTACTTGATCTCCTTTATGACCAGACAGCATTTTCTTTTGCAAATACAAGGATGAAGGCTTCTGTTGGGATCACGTCCAGAGGAAACAAGACACTTCTTCATAAATCTTAGTCGTAGCACTGGTATGAAATATATGGAAACTAAAGATTGTGTGTCATAGTGTGATAATGCATGACTGTAATCCTAACACTCAGGAGGTTGATGCAGAAAGATTAGAATTCAAAACCACTCTGAACTATGTAGTGACACTCTATTTTAACATTCTTACCAAAGGGAAGAAATTAAAGACTATGACTTTACAGTTATAATTAAGAGTCCTGAGAGCTCAATTATTTTTAAAACTAATAAAATGCAAATGGAAGAGCCTTTATTGAAATCAGAAGTCATTGCCGATCAGTCAAAGCACCCACAATCTGTATCTGAGGTACCTCCTGGTATCCTGTGGAAAGGCACCTCTCACCTAATCCTTATTTGAGGATGGCTATTTTCTCATGGTTGATTTTTTTACATTGTTCTTCCCCACTCCACTTTGTGTTTTCATTACAAGTTCTATTTACTATAGTAACTTTTCAATGCATATTGTTTCATTGTAATTTTTGTAATAAAATGACTAAATATCTAGGTATCACTTCCTGTATAAAATGTTTAGATTTGAAAGGCTGCAGACTCCATTGCAGGTGTTCATTTACAAGCTATTATATAATCAACAGAAACCAACAAATCTAGGTCAAAAGCACCTATAAGTACTTTCTGAAGCAGCCACTTACACACAAACCATCAAGAGAGCTGGATAACAACTGGATCTGATGCACTAGGATCTGACCCTGTCCTCCCTTTTATGAGAGAGGTTTCTCAGTTGATCACCTGGTATAAATGGACTAATGTATTTGACAGGTTTCTGACTCATTTTAGATTTTCAGTGCATGCTAGCTCATTGAACATGCCAAATACCCCTGTGTACCCTGACATGTTGGGTTCACATAGTGGCACTTTTTTTTAACCAAAATGATTCAAAATCCAAGGGAAAGACTCCTTGATAATGTATTATACTTTCACTATATTTTGTCAAAAATTCCCAATGTTTGTTGATCACATGCAAATGAATAGAAATCTATAATAGGCCTGCTGTGTCAGAGTGAGTCACCCAAGAGAGATTATAACATACATTTCTGATGTCCCTTCCTAGGCAAAATGTTTTAAAAGTTCGTTAACTTCTACTATTAAAAATATCTAGTTCACATGACAGAGTTACCTGATCCCTTGAGGAAATCAGTAACTGCCTCCTCAACCCTATCTTTGGAAAGGATTCTCATTTATTATTCTCACTCAGCTATTCCTCTACTGCACATACATGTACACATACACATATATTGCATATGTAGGTCACACACACACACACACACACACACACACACACACACACAAGCACATGCACATCTTTCCACTATTTTAAAAAGTACAAGTGAATAAGGTCAGGTGATATAGCTCAGAGACACAGTGCTTGCCTTGCATAATAGCACCACTAAGAATAGGGAGGAACGATAAATAATCTAAATAGACACTTCTCAAAAGAAGGCACATAATATCCATTGGGTATGTAAAAATTGCTTACCATTATTAACTTGGGTAAATACAAACAAAAATTACAATGAGCTAGCCATCATCTTCCTTGCCAGAATGATCCAGACCCACCAATCAAATGTCAAAATTCAGAGGTACAGCCAGCAGGGGTGAGTTGTATGTGGTCTCTTGACCTCCATTGTCTGTCTCTGGGCTCACCTTGCCTTCCCAAGGAGACTTTTGTGACCTCAAGAGCATCTGGCTTCCCTATGAAAGCCTGTTAGGGAGGTCCAAGAACAACCAGTTAGGATCCCTCCAAATAATCCCTTTGGGTTAGCCTGAGGCAAAGCCAGCAGAGGTGAATTGTATGCTACCCCCTAATCCCCACTATATAACCCAAGACTCTCTGCCTTCCTGGGGAGTCCTGCTGACATCAGGATTATTCTACAAACACCAGGGACAAACAGTTGGTGAAAGAACATCATAAAAGCACAATGAATAAGAACTGAGGCCATATAGCACCACCAGAGTCCAGCTATCTTCCTTCAGCAAGCCCTGAGTATCTAACACAGCTAAAGGACAAGAAGATGACCTGGAATTCAATCTTATAAAGATAATAGATGTCTTTTAAAAGGATATGAATAAATTCGTTACAGAAATACAGGAAAATACAATAAAACAGATGAAGGAAATTAATGAAACTGTCCAAGAAGAGAAAAGGGGACTAGAAACAATAAGGAAAACACAAACCGAGGCAACCGTGGATATAGAAGATCTAGGGAATAGAAAAAAAACTATAGAGACAAGCATCATCAACAGAATACAAAAGATGAAAGAACGGATCTCAGGCATAGAAGAATACAATAGAATAAATTGATACATCTATCAAAGAAAATGTAAAATCTAAAATGATAATGACACAAAACATGCAAGAAATTTGGAACACTATGAAAAAACATAGCTAAAAATAATAGGAATAGAAGAAAGACAAGATATCCAGCTTAAAGGCCCAGAAATATCTTCAAAAAATCATAGAAAATTTCCCTAACCTAAATAAAGAGATGCTTATAAATGTACAAGAGGCATACACAAGACCAAATAGATTAGCCCAGAAAGAAAATACTCCCAATACATAATAGTCAAAATACTAAATGTACAAAACACAGAAAGAATATTAATAGCTGCAAGAGGAGAAGGCCAAAGAACAAATAAAGGCAGACCTAACAGAACTACACCTGATTTCTCAACAGAAGCTCTAAAAACAAGAAGGCCTGGGGCAGATGTCTAGCATACCCTAAGAGACCATGGTTGTCAGTCCATACTAATATACCCAGCAAAATATTCAATCACATAGATGGATAAAACAAAATATTGTACAAGATCAATTTTTAAAAATATTTTCCACTATTCTATCCCTATAGATGATACTAAAAGGAAAAATCCAACTCAGTGAAACTAACTACACACACACACACACACACACACACACACACACACACACACACCATAAAAGGTGATTTCACACCAGTAACACCCTAAAGAAAAAGAAAATCTCTCTCTTTCTCTTCTCTCTCTCTCTCTCTCTCTCTCACACACACACACACACACACACACACACACACACACACACACACACACACACACCACCACCAACATAAACATAACAGGAATCAAAAGTCACTGGTCATTAATGTCTCTCAGCATCATTGAACTCAATGGACTCAACTCCCCAGTAAAAAGGCATAGGCTAACAAAGTGAATATTTAAACAGGATCCATCATTCTGTTGTATACAAGAAACACACATCAGAAACAAAGATAGCAAGTACCTAAGGCCTAAAAATGATATTCTAGGCAAACAGACCCAAGAAACAAGCTGGAGTAACCACTCTAATATCTAGAAAAAAAGATGTTCAATCAAAAAAATAGATTAAATAAAAAGGACACTTCATATGTCCTGAAGGAAAAGTCCACCAAGAGGTCTCAATTCTGAAGAGCTATGCCCCAATGCAAGGATACCAACATTCATAAAAGAAACATTACCAAAGCTTAAATCATGATTTGAATACCACACATTAATACTGGGAGAAAATAACACTCTCACCAATGGATATCAAGACAGAAATTAAATGGAGAAATAACAAAACTAACAGAAGCTATGAATCAAATGGACCTAAAAGATATCTATGGAAGATTTCACCCAAACACAACAGAATATACCTTCTTCTCAGTATCTCATGGAACTTTCCCCAAAATTGACAATATACTTGGTCATAAAGCAAGCCTCAAAAGAAACGAGATTAATATAATTCCTTGCATCTTATCATACTGTCATGGATTAAAGCTGGACTACAACAAGAAAAACAACAGAAAGCCTACCAATTCATGGAAATGAAACAACACTCTACTCAATCCACTAGGTCAAAGAAGAAATAAGGAAAGAAATTAAGAACATTCTAGAATTTAATGAAAATGAAGACAAAAATATACCCAGTAATTGGATACAATGAAAGCAGTG
Organism: Rattus rattus; assembly: GCF_011064425.1. NCBI lineage: Eukaryota > Metazoa > Chordata > Mammalia > Rodentia > Muridae > Rattus > Rattus rattus. The sequence continues at coordinate 140,767,151 of NC_046154.1, read as the reverse complement.
CTAAGAGGAAAGTTTTTTGCACTAAGAGCCTTCATAAAGAAATTAGAGACATCTCATATTGGCAACTTAACAGTACACCTGAAAACTATAGAATGAAAAGAACCAAACACCTCCAAGAAGAGTAAATGGCAGAAAATAAACTAATGGCTGAAATAAAAAAAATTACAAAGAAAGAGAGCAATACAAAGAATCAATAAAACCAAGAGCTGGTTTATGAGAAAATAAACAGGAAAGACAAACCCTTAGCCAAATTAACTAAAAGGCATGCAAATAATATCCAAATTAACAAAATCAGAAATGAAATGGGGACATAACAACAGACACTGATGGAATCATAGGAATCATTATGTCTTACATCCAAAGCCTGCAGTCTAATATATGTATATATATATATGTTTATGTATGTATTATATGTATATATATATATTATACGTATATATATATATATGAATGAAATAGATGATTTGCCACATGGATTCCACTAAAATTGGATTGACTAAAATTAAGTCAAGACCAGTTAAACAGTCTAAACATTTCTACATACAGTAGTGAAATTACAAGTAGTCATTAGAAGTCTCCAAACCAAACAGAGACTAGGGCCAGATGATTCTAGAGCAGAATTCTACCAAACTTTCAAAGAAAAGCTAAAACCAAATTTCCTCAATTTATTTCACAAAAATAGAAACAAAAAGAATATCCCAAACTCATTCTATTAGGGGCAGTCACCTAGATACCTAACCCACACTGTAACCCAACAAAGAAAGAGAATTTCTGACCCATTTCCCTTATGAATATTTATGGAAAAATATTTGCAAACAGAATTCAAGAACACATCAAAAACATCATCCAACATGATCAAAGAGGCTTTTTCCCAGGGATACAGGAGTTGTTCAATATAGGAAAATCCATCAACATAATTCACCATATAAACATACTGAAAGAAAAAAACCATGATTATCACATTAGATGCTGAAAATCCTTTGACAACATTCAACACCCTTTTATGTTAAAGTCTTAGAATGGTCAGTGAAAAAAGGTACATGTGTAAACACAATAGGGACAATACACAGCAAGTCAATAGTTGACATCAAATTAAATAGAAACAAACTTAACACAATCCAACTAAAATCAGGGACAAAACAAAGCTGTCTACTCTCTCCCTATCTATTCAATATAGTACTTGAAGTTCTAGTAGAGCAATAATATCAAGGAGATACAAATTGGAAAAGGATAGTCAAAGTATTGCTATTCAGAGATGGTATGATAGTATATATAAGTGACCCCAAAAATTCTACCAGAGAATTTTTACAGCTGATAAACATCTTTATCAAAGAGGTTTTGATACAAAATTAACTCAAAAAAGATCAGTATCCCTCCCTTTTACAAATGATAAATGGACTGAGCAAGAAATCAGTGAAACATCCTTGTCAATAGCCACAAATAATGTGCAATATCTTAGAATAACTCTTACTGAGTAAGTGAAAAATCTGTATGACAACTTCAAGTCTCTGAAGAGAGAAATTGAAGAACATTCTCAACTTCGTATAGGAAAAAGAAAGAATTCCAAGATAGCTTAAATAATCCTGTACAATTAAAGAACTTCTAGAGGTATCATCTTCTCTGATTTCTAACTCTACTGCAGAGCAATAGTAATAAAAAAAACTGCATGGCAATGGAATAGAATTAAGCAGGTTGAACAATGGAATGGAATGGAAAACTGTAGAATCAACCCACACACTCAAGGACACCGGATTTTTGACAAAGAAGCCCAAACCATACAATGTAAAAAAGAAAGCATCTTCAGCACATGGTCCAGATATAGCTGGATGTCTTCATGTAGAAGAATGCAAATAGATCCATATTTATCACCCGACATAAAATTCAAGTCCAAGTCAAGGACATCAACATAAAACTGGATAAACTAAATCTAATAAAACAGAAAGTGGGGAATATCCTTGAAATCATTGGTACAGGCGGCAACTGCCTGAACAGAACACCAGTGGCTCAGGCTCTAAGAGTAACAATTGATAAATGGGACCTCATGAAACTGAAAGGCTTCTGTAAAGCAAAAGACGCCATCAACAGGACAAAGCAATAGCCTAAAGATTGGGAAAAAGATCTTCACCAACTGTACATCTGACAGAGAACTAATATCCAAAATATATAAAGAATTTAAGAAGTTAGACACCAAATAACCCAATTAAAAAATAGAGTACAGAGCTAAACAGAATTCTCTCAACAGAGGGATCTCTAATGGTTGAGAAGCTCTTAAAGAAATGTTCAGTGACTTTAGTCTTCAGGAAAATGCAAATCAAAATGACTCAGATTCCAACTTTCACTCATCAGAATGGCTAAAATAAAAACTCAAGGAATAGCACATGCTGACTAGGATGTGGAGCAAGAGGAACATTCATCCATTGCTGGTGGGATTACAAACTTGCACAATCACTCTGTAAATCAATTTGGCAGTTTCTCACAACATTGAAAATAGTTTTACCACACTATACCAGCTATACCACTCATGGGCATATATTCAAGTTATGCTCCACCATGTCACAAAACACTTGCTCAATTATATTTATACCAGCTTTATTCATAGTAGCCAGAAACTGAAAACAAATCAGATCCCCCTCAAGTAATGGACTGAGAAAAATATGGTTCATTTATGCAGTAGAATACTACTCAGCTATTAAAAATAAGGACATTACGAAATTTTTTGGCAAATGGGTGAAACTAGAAAATATCATTCTGAATGAGACCAAAGGACATGAATTGTATGCATTCATTTGTATGTGGATATGAGCCACAAAATACAGGATACCTGGGCTACATCCCACAGACCCAGAGAAGTTAAATAACAAGGAAGGCCCAAGGGCTGATAATTAAATCTCACTCAGAAGGGGAAACAATCTACTACTCATCAGGAGTAGATTAAGGAAAGAAACTGGTAATTGGGAATAGGGAATGGAAGGAATGGGGCAGAAATCAGATAGATTTAGGATAGTAGGGAAGAGAGGACTCAGAAAGTAAGAGGAAATTGGCTGGGGTGGAAGGGGACATTTCTAGGAAGTACAAGAGACTGGGATGAGGGAGGCTCCAAGTGGTCTCTGAGGATGACTCTAGCTGAAGCTCCTACTGGTGGGAGATATGGAACCTGAATTGGCCACCTCCTGTAGTCAGACTGGAGTCCCATGGCATGATAAGAACACCAACCTACCCACAAAATCTTTGACCCAAAATGTGTCCTACCTATAAGAAGTAGAGGAAAAATTATGTCATACTGAGGCAGTAGCCAACTAGTAACTGTCCCATCTTGATATCCAATAGACAAGAACCAATCTCTGAAACATATAGTGATACTCTGTTATACAGGCAGATGGTGTATGTTTCTGTGTATGTGCTCATATGTGAGTATGTGCGTGTACATATAGATATCCAACAAATTTGTCTAGAAGGTGATATGATTAACAAGTCTTAATATAGCTATTTATAAATATAGATGGAACAATAACTTTATGATTCTTTCTCTTCATCGAGTTTCCCATAATATATTATCTCACTCTAAACTGGTCTCTAAAACCCAGTTTTGTCAGAAGACATCTAAGAGAAGTTATGGCTGGCAGATAACTTTCCTAGAGGTGAGTCACTATTTTTGAATGGCCTAAGACTTGTGAGCTCTGAGAGGCAAGGTCACAAAAGACTTCCTCTCAGGATTGCTTCTTGCAGCTAATATGCCTTTTCTGATCACTATTACATAGTTTAATGATTCCTGGATATTAGCCTATCCTATTGGGCAGATTTTCTGAGGATCAACATAAAAATGAACTTTCATGAATTAATGCTGTTTATATCAATAGATGATTTTTATAGAATTCCTGGCTTGATTCAAATAACTTTTGGAAGAAAGTTGTAATAGATGGTTTTAGTTGTTTTTCCAGAAAGATATAATAAAGTTATAATCATAAAACAGTAAATAAAGACTACATAATAAGGAATACAATGAGTTTTCACAGTTACTCTAAAAGGAGAAAGAGGATTGGGACAAATTAGTGACCAAGGAAAAACATTCATCCTAGATTCAGTTCCAACGATGCAGCCACAGGCATGCACTATGATAAAGCAAAGCTATGTGAAACTATTGCTTTGAATTTACAATGAATGTTTATAAACACTGCCTTGAACTTAATATCAACATTCCTCTGCAATTATCCTTTTATGCAACATTTTGTCTATGAGATAATTTTCTAAAGAACATTTCTCTAAGAAGGTATAAGAAGGCTAGAGAGAAGGAATAAAGTGTGGCATTTGGGACTCAGCCCATCCACCGAATGTATATATGTATATGTGTGCTTGTCAATATGTATTGTATATATGTACATGTTTGCTTCTCAATACATACATGTGTAGGTATACGTATACGTATGTAAGTATGCATGAATGCTTGTGGAGTTGATGAGACAACTGGTCAGGCCCAGCCAGAGTGTGTATGGGTATGAGTATGTGTGTGGTTCTGCATACTACCTGTGTAAAAGATTTTAACTTTTCCCTTTCTTTTCTCTCTGGTTCAGAAAGAGTTAATGAGTCTCAAACCTCTGGTCTTGTGAACAATTGACCCTTAAGCCAGAGAGGAAAGAGACTAGCACTTATTAAAGCACAAATAATAAGAGAGTTACAGAGTAAGAAACAAGAGCTTATTAAAGTATAAATAAGATCATATGGCCAGTGTTCATCAATCTTTAACCTTTTTCTGATGCTGTGTCCTACCCAGTACCATTCTGCTGAAGGCCAGGGCAGTCCCCCAGCACAGTTTGCTTAAGATCTTGTTTTTATTAAAATTCGTTTGGTTTATTTTATTATTTTAGAAAAGACAAAAAAAGTGTCAAAATCCACTGATTCTCAAATCTCTTATATAAAATGTTTATATATTTATACATAATTTCTTATGTACTTTAATTAGCCTATAGTAACTTAAACCTTCTTGTATGTATTCTTAGGGGAATTATGACAAGAAAAGTCTACATATATTCAATAAAACACATTTTAAAAGATAAAAGGGGGAAAAACAAGTCTTGATTGGAATGTGGCTAAAAAAACAGAACTCTTTTCATTGTAAGTGGCAACTTGAATTAACATACTCATTACAGAAAAGTTTGGAAGCTTTCATAATACTAAAAACAATAGCATCAATTGATCCAGCAGTGCAGTACATTAACAATATCTGTACTCCCATACTCACTGTGGCACTAAGCCCAATAGCTATAGCATGAATGCAATCTTGTCGTCCAGCATCCAGACAGATTTATGAATAAACTGTAGTGCATCTATACAATGAGTGATATTAAACTTTAAACACAAAATGTTCTGTCATAACATGGATGAAGAGCACATTATGAAAAGTCAGTGAGATATATAAGAACCAATACCTTATGCTTATATATGGAAACCAGACTTGGATGGAAGATGCCACAGGCTATGCAGAAAAGGGGGGATGGAGGAAGAGTTCAAATTCAAATCAGAAAGGGGCACAAGTTTTAGTTGTTCATTAGACAGAGTGGGGACTGTGGTAAATGATGATGCACTCTTTGTTTCCAAATTTCTAAAAGAATAAATCTTTAAAGTTTCCACTGCCCATGCCTGTCTGCCCCTCTGAAGGTCTTGCTCTCCCACCCAGATGATTTGGGTGCAGGGAGCTGTTTGACTGGGTCCCTTCAGATCTGAGCGGTGTTTGGACTGCAGTGATGAGTGCTCCTATCTTCCTGTTCCCAGAGGCCCTATAAGGTTTCCTATTGGGCCAGGGATGTGGGCAGTGGTGGGCAGTACTAGAGGTCTCTCCTGCCCTGCAGTCTTAGGAGTGCCCATCTGTCTGGGCAGTGAGTTCTCTCTCCCACAAGGTTTGGGAGCAGGGTGCTGTGGGCCAGGATCAGCGAGATTCGGGCCCCGCTTTTCTGCATTCTTTATATTTTTCTCTTTGTTTCTACTTGGTTGATTTGAGCCTTGAGTTTGATTATTCCCTGACATGTACTCTTCTTGGGTGTATTTGCTTCATTTTGTTCTAGAGCTTTCAGATGTTGAATTAAACGGCTAGTCTATGCTCTCTCCAATTTCTTTATGGAGGCACTCACAGCTATGAACTTTCCTCTTAGGACTGCTTTGATTGTGTCCCATAAGTTTGGGTATGTTTTTCCCTCATTTTCATTAAATTCTAAAAAGTCTTTATTTTCTTTCTTTATTTCTTCCCTGACCAAGTTATCATTGAGTAGAGAGTTGTTCAGCTTCTATGTGTATGTGGGCTTTCTGTTGTTTTTGTTATTGAAGACCAGCCGTAGTCCATGGTGATCTGATAGGATGCAAGGGATTATCTCAATCTTGTAGTGGTTGAGGCTTGTTTTGTGTTTCATTATTTTGTCAATTTTATAGAAGGTACCATTAGGTGCTGAGGTATATTCTTTTGTTTTAGAATGAAATGTTCTATAGATATCTATTACATATCTATTATAGTATAGCTATAGTTTCTGCTGTTAAATCCATTTGGCTCATTACTTTTATTAATTTCACTGTATATCTGTTTAGTTTCTGTTTCCATGATCTGTCCCTGTATAAGAGTGGGTATTGAAATCTCCCACTTTGTTGTGTGAGGTTCAATGTATACTTTGAGCTTTTGTAATATTTACAAATATGGGTACCCTTGCATTTGAGGCATAGGTATTCAGAAATGAGAGTTCATCTTGGTGGACTTTTCCTTAGATGAGTATGAAGGTTCCTTTCTCATGCTTTTTCATATTTTTTGTTATAAGTCAATTTTATTTGATATTACAATGGCTACTCCAGCTTGTTGCTTGAGATTGTTTGCTTGGAATATTTTTTTCTCACCTTTTACTCTGAGGAAGTGTCTGTCTTTGTCACAGAGATGTGTTTCCTGTATGCAGGAAAATGCTGGATCCTATTTATGTATCCAGTCTTTTTGGCTATATCTTTTTATTGGGGAGCTGAGTCCATTGGTATTAAGAGGTATTAAAGACCAATGACTGTTGCATCCTGTTTTTTGTTGTTATTTTTTCATTGTTATTAGAGGTGGAATTATGTTTGTTTGGATCTCTTCTTTAGCATTCGTTCTGAGATTAATCTATTGCTTTTTCTTGGATGTAGTTTCCCTCCATGTGGTGGAGTATTCCATCTATTGTCCTTTGTACAGCTGGGTTTGTGGAAAGATATTGTGTAAACTTGGTTTTGTCAAGCAATATCATGTTTTTTCCATCTATGGTAATTGAAAGTTCTGCTGGTTATAATAGCTTGGACTGGCATTTTTGTTCTCTTGAGGTCTGTGTGACATCAGCCTAAGATCTTCAGCTTTTAAAGTCTCTGTTGAGAAATCTGAGTAATTCTGATAGGTCTGCCTTTATCTGTTACTTGACCTTTTTTCCTTACAGCTCTTAATATTCTTTTTTGTTTGTGCATTTGGTGTTTTGATTATTGTGTGATTGGAAGAATTTCTTTTTTTGTGCCAATATATTTGGCATTCTCTAGGTTTTTTGTATGTTTATGGGCAGCTCTTTCTTTGGGTTAGGGATGCTTTCTTCTATAATTTTGTTGAAGATGTTTACTAGCCTTGTGAGTTGGGAATCATTCCTCTCTTCTGTCTATTATCCTTTGGTTTGGTCTTTTCATCATGTCCTGAATTTCCTGGATGTTTTGGGTTAGGAGCTTATTGCATTTTGCATTTTCTTTGACTATTGTGTCAATACTTTCTATGGTATCTTCTATACCTGAGATTCTCTCCTTTATGTCTTGTAGTCTGTTGGTGGTGTGTGCATCTATGACTCCTGATCTCTTTCCTAGGTTTTCTATCTCCAGGGTTGTCTCTCTGCAATCTCTTTATTGTTTCTATTTCCATTTTCATATCCTGGATGGTTTTGTTTAATTCTTTCACCTGTTCAGTTATGTTTTCCTACAATTCTCTAAGGGACTTATGTGTTTCCTCTTTAAGTGCTTCTACTTGTTTCCCTGTGTTCTCCTGCATTTCTTTAAGGGAGTTATTTATGTCCTGCTTAAAGATCTCTATTATCATCATGAGATGTGATTTTTAAATCATAATCTTTCTTTTCAGGTATATTGGGATATCTAGGGCTTGCTCTGTTGGGATAACTGTGTTCTGATGATGTTATGTAGCCTTGGTTTGTGTTGCTAAGATTTTTGTACTTGCTTCTTGCCAACTGATTAGCTCTGACGTTAGCTATTCTTGCTGTCTCTGACTGGGACCTGTCTCTCCTTTGAGCCTTTTAGCCTGTGGTCTTATGTGTGTCAGCACTCCTGGAAGACAAGATCTCTCTGGGTGGGATGTACTATGGCACAGTACAACTCTGGGGGTCAGATGGAAACAGAATGGATCATGTCCCCAGCTCCCTGTCCCTAGCTGCATGTCCCAGACTGCTTCACAGTTCCTAGTTCTTCTGGGCTCTGAGCAGGTTACACTTGGGCCAGAGATTGGGGCAGTAGTGGTGGTTTCACCTGTGATCTTAATTGTGTTAGCACTCCCAAGATACAAGCTTTCTCCAGGTGGGTTTGGGATGCAGATAGCTGTGTCAAAAGATTAGCTCTGGGGGTGGGGTGGGGTTGCGTGGATGGAAACAAGATGGATCATATCTCTATAAAAATTTTTAAGTCTAAAAACTGAGACAATGTTCTTTTAGTTCCAAATGACCACAGGTACCAGCCAGGGCTACTTTAAATAATGAAACTCTCTTTCATAGCTAAGAAGAAAGAAAAATGCTCCAAGACATAAATAAGCTAAAAGAATTCCCATCCAAGAAGCAAGACCTTTAACAAATATAGGAAGCAATGCTTCAGAATGAGAGGAGAAATAAAAACATCCAGGAGGCTTCAGAAGTAAAAGCAAATGAAGCCATAATTATTCAGACAAAAACAAAACAGGACTGAAACTGCAAGTAAAAAATAAAGGATAGCAATTAACATACACCTTTCAGTAATAATTTGAAATATCGAATGGCCTCAACTCTCCAATAAGAAGACATTGATTAATTGAATAGATTAAGAAACAAAATTCATCTTGGCACTATTTTAAAAAATCTCATGTTTAAGGATTGGCATCACTTTACAGTGAAATGATGGGGGGGGGAAGTATTCCAGGCAAATAGGATCAGGAAACCAGCATGGTTGACCATCCTAATATCTGGCAAAATACATTTCCAACAAAGACTAATCAAAGAAGATAAAAACACTTCCTTCTGACAAAAAGTAAAAATTAACCAAGAGGAAATTATAATCCCAAATAAAACATATCAAACTCCGACTCCCCAATTTAATATATAGCAACTATTAAACTAGGCACAGATTAACTCTTAACTCAGAGGTAGTAGATGATTTCAACCCCCAACTTTCCGCAATTGATAAGTTGTCTGAAAAACAAATAAAGGGAGAAACATTAGAATTAAATGACATTATACATCACCTGCATCTAACAGATGTCTAGAGAATATTTCACCAAAGTATCAAAAGCTAGACATTATACTCAGCAGTACATGAAAGTCTCTCAAAACTATATCACACCAGGGAAACAAAAATAATTTCAACAAATGGAGAAAAATTAAAATAACTATATGTATCCTATCTGACTAGAAAGCAATAAAGCATAAAATTAACAGGAAAAGAATCTCTAGCAATTCCACAAACACATGAATATTAAAACAACACATTGCTAGATTACAAATGGAAAAAAGAAATGAAATTGTAAGCACAACAACAACAAAAAAAGGCATTTGGGATACATTAAAAGCAACCTTAAGAGGGTAATTTAGAGTTCTAAATGTCTATATTAAAAATCACAAGAGCACAAATAAATGATTTAACAATTGCTGCTCAAGAGTTTGAAAAACCAAGAACAAATCAAACACAAATACAGTAGGTGAGAGAAAATAATAAACATCAGAGTAAAAATTAATGGAGAAGAAACAGAAAAAATAATTCAAAGAATCAACATGTCTAAGAAGTTTTATAAACCATTGGACCAATTAACAAATAAATTCAAATAAATGGAATCAAAGATGAACAGAGAAATATTACAACAGAAAATGAAGAAATTTAGAAAATCATAAGGAAATAAATACTTTAAAGACATATTCTCTGTTAGGTTTTAAAATCTAAAAGAAATGCATAAAGATTAACAAAACCACTAAAATTGAACCAAGAAGAAATCAACAACTTACAGATTGTTAGCAAATTGAGATGTTGAAGTAATAATAAAGTCTCCTGACTAATAAAAAGTCCAGGCCTAAAGGGGTTGGGGATTTAGCTCAGCGGTAGAGCGCTTGCCTAGCAAGCACAAGGCCCTGGGTTCGGTCCCCAGCTCCAAGAAAAAGAAAGAAAAGTAGATTAAGGGTTAACCCCCAGTAATTGTCAGAGCCAAATGAAATAGCTGACCCTGAATCTCGTTTTAAAAAAGTCCAGGCCTAAATGAATTTACAAGTAATTCTTTCAGTCATTCAAAGAGCTACAGCCAATGTTTCTTAAATTATATTTAAGAAAAGAAGAAAGGAAGAAAGGAAGGAAGGAAGGAAGGAAGGAAGGAAGAAAGAAAGAAAGAAAGAAAGAAGGAAAGAAAGAAGGAAAGAAAGAAGGGAGGGAGGGACGGAGGGAGGAAGGAAGAAAGAAGCAGGAGCACTTCAAAATTCCTTCTTTTAAGTCGATATCTCTTTAACTCTAAACACACACACAGAAAGAAAAAGAGACAGAGAGACAGAGATAAACCTATAGGTCAGTACCCTCACTGAACATAGATACAATTTTTTTCAATAAAATTCTTGCAGACCTGATATAGGCATATATCAAAAATACTATTCATGATGATCAAGTTAGCTTCACCCTGGAGATGCAGGGAAGGTTGAAAACATGGAAAGCATATACATATAAGTCATTGAAATAGATATAACAACAAAATTGTACAATTATACCAATAACCCTAGAGGAAAACATATTACTCCCATTTCCTTAAACCAATATAACTTAAAACTATATTCCCAATATTTATCTTTATACACACAGATTAGTGTAGCTCACATCTCTTATCAAAGAAGTCTCTTTTATAGCAGATAGAAACTATTACAGAAATTTTAAAATGGGTAAAATGGAGGCTTTGTTTGCCAGCCCTAATTTGGTACATTTATAACACAACTGCTATACCTAAGACTTAAACAATGAAAGAGAGACTGGAAAGACTGTAAAAGCCATAGAACTGGGTACCCACTGCTTGGTAGTGCCTAGTATACATGACAGGGAAATTGTACCAACAAAAAGTCAATAATATTGTTACCAAAACAAAACCTACCTAATACGAACACCAGTTGAGCTTCTAGCATGAAGTATGACTTGGGGAAATTTCACAAGCTCCTACATCTAGATGAAGAGTTTCAGACAACCAATGTCTGCTAAGAATGAGAGAGTCAGTTTTCTCACATGGAAACAGTGTGTGTGTATGTGTGTGTGTGTGTATGTGTGTGTGTGTATGTTTGTGTGTAGCATAATTGTAATTTTAAAAGAAAATATGAACTCAAAACATTGCTTGGGGATGTTGGAGGAAATGGGTTGGGAAGAAAGGAACAAAAGTGCTGTAAACACACTACTCATATGTGAAATTATCAACAAATTAAACTTTAAAAATACTATGATAGATGAAACTTAGGGGAGGAAATATTTATTTGGCTCATAAATTCAGGTTATAGTTTATCTTTTAGGTAAATCAAGGCAGCAGATATTTAAAGCAGCTAGTCATATCCACAGCCAAAAGCAAAGAGAGGATGAACTAATACATGCATACTGGTACTCAGATCACTCTGTCCACTCTTACACAATCCAGGACTCCCTACCCAGGTAATGATGTCATGCACAATGAGTAAATCTTTTCACCTCAATTAACAAGATAAAATAATCCCAATAGATATGCCTATAAGCAACATAATTACTTATTGAGACTCTCTTTCTAGGTGATTCTACACAATGTCAAATTGAAGATTAAGAGTAACCATTGCAAGATGATTATTCCTGCTACAATGTGCAGATTGCCATTATAGATAATGTCCTCATTGGGGATGGTATGTCCTGTAAGTGTTTGCTATTCTTAGAATGCAAGGGGACTACAGTCTTAAGATAATGAGTCTCATCTCTGTGTTCTTGGCCTGGCTTAAAAAAGAATGAGAGACATTGAAATACTCCTTGAGGAATGAGCACCTCAATGAACAGTTAAACAGTTGACTCAAAATGAAGGAGAAAAAGCAAAGAAAGGCAGAGTGACCATCTATATACACTTTCAGTTATTACATGGGCTCAAGCCAATGAATTTTAGCAAGAGATATTCCTCAATGCCTGTCACAGCTACAAGTGACACACATATACTCACACTTGTGCTTCCCCTCTACTTATGATGCACCTTGTGGTAGTACCTGAAGATGACCAGCTCAGAAAATCAAAATGAAAATCTAACATGACAATGGAAATTTTGCAGAACTTCTAAAGGGCCTAAAGAGAGAAGAGAAAACAAAAATATATCAGTGAAATGAGTGAAATTGTCAAAGAAAATTCTGTAGCATAAAGAAGTGGCAGTCAGTACTTTGCCAGTGCCCAGGGAACCACTTTCTTTAATAAGCTCAGGGAATGTAGCTCAGGAAAATTCATGGAACACAGACAGCCATTCAGAGGATAAAGGAAAAAGCACAATCCTCAAGGTCTGAACACTCCTGAAGTCCCATCCATGTCTGCTTGCCATGTTGGATAAACTTCCCATCCCCCCCCCCACATGCTGTGGAAGGCTTGAAACAAATTTGTTTTCTCTGCCTCTGCCAATTCTCTTATGCCTGTTGACATGGTAAGGCTCTTTCAGAATACCTCCAAAGCCAGAACCAAATAAACATTTCTCAAACAGAAACAAAGAGGTTCTCAGGAGATATTCTTATGTGTTTCCGTCAATACCTTGTATCTCAAAGTTGCTGTGATCAGACTAAATGGAAGAAATGTAACTACAAAATTCCCTCTGTTAGTTTGCTCTTTCACCTGTACAAGTGAGTGTGTAAACCCAGGAACTGGTGAGGGAAAGAGCAGATGGATCATAAAGAAGAAAGCGGTGATACACAGATTCATGGGGATCTGTCATAAGTATGGGAAAAACAATAGCATGTGTCACAGGTCAGGACCCCAAAGAGGGGATAGAAAGGTGTGCTGTCAGGATCCTAAAGGCATGCTGTGGTTAATACTGATTAGCTAGATTTTCAGAAGGAAGGTGGAAGATATAAATTAGGAGATCACTGCTATGGTTTAAAAATAGTGCAGACTAACTTGTACACCTCCAGGACCTATAGAAGTTGTTCTTGGCTTCAAATGGAAAATAAAAAATGTGAAACAGATTTGGAAGAGCATCCTGATAATCACTGAGTGCTCATCCCTGGACTATGTTTATAGGGTCATTCACACATGTACTACTCAGTGCCATCTGCTGCAAATCTGTACTCTGAAGTCTTTTATATGCTTTAAGATTTTTTATCCTCATTATGTGTTTGTGCATGTGCTTTGTGTGTATGTGTATGTGTGTGTATGTGTATGCATATGCATATGTGAAAGGATATATGCATGTGGGCTTTGAGTAGGTGGTGATTATCTCCTGTCTGACACAGCAATTGAAGCCATTTTTATTTACTTTTTAGTTGGATATTTATTTATATTTCAGATGTTATCTCCTTTCCTGGTTTCCCCTCCAGAAACCCACTATCTCCCCCTGTTTCTATGAAGGTGCTTCCCCACCTACACACTCACTCCCTCCCACCTCCCACCGTGACATTCCTCTATACTGGGGCATCAAGCCTACATAGGACCAAAGGCCTTCTCCTCCTATTGATGGCTGATAAGGTCATTCTCTGCTACATATGCAGCTGGAGCCATAGGTCCACACTGTATAGAGCTCTGGGGGTTCTGGTTAGTTGATATTGTTGTTCTTCTTATGGGGCTGCAAACCCCTTCTACTCCTTTAGTCCTTTCTCTAACTTCTCCAGTGGGGAACTGTGGAAAGCCGCAATAACATTCGCCATCACAAGATGGCGCTGGCTTCCTCTGCGCCAGCCCGACTTCCTTTCTGGAAACTAGCTGTGTGCGCATGTGCAAGAGTGTGTTCGCGCCAAGTCTTTGCCCACCCCGGGGAGTGCCAGTGAGATCATGGGTAAGCGACCAATCAGGCATGGACACGCCGTGCTAGGGTTTTATAAGCAGCGCCTTTCTGGGCCCCGTCTCTCCTCTTCAAGATGTAATAAACGCTTTGCTGCAGAAGGATCCTGGTGTCCACGCGTGTTCTTGCTGGCGAGACGATAGCGCGGGACAGGGACCCTATTCTCAGTTCAATGGTTGCCTGTGGGCATCTGCCTCTGTATTTGTCAGGCTGAAGCCATTTTTTAAAGAATATAAAATATTCAAGGCTAGAGAGATGGCTTAGTAGTTAAGAGGACTGACTCCATGTTGGAATCAAGATAAGGAAATTGTTCCCCAAAGCAGCACGTAAATCTAATCAAGTTCATCTACGATCTAGCAAGCATAGAGATGTCTATAAATTTCAGTAGATATTGGGGAATTCAAATGAGATACAAGCGAGGAGCTGATACTTGAGAAAATTGCCATTTGATACACTAGCTGATTTCATTCTTCATAATTATACTAATTTAACTCATGGCATGTGGAAAATGGGGAAATAACTAAAGATGACTTTGATTCACATTTCCTTCAATGGGGAACACTTGAAATTCCTAAACTGGGTTTTCTTACATACACTGGAAGTCCTAAGCAATAGCATTAAAGATCATAAATGAGAAGCCTACTATAATTTGAACTTAAAAGTATCTAAGGACAAGAAATGATAAAGTTGCTTATTTACAAAAAAAACAATAAACAAAAAGTTAGGAACCGTATTAAAATAGAAAGAGATGTTATTGAGTTAAGAAAATTTAACATGTTTTATCAGGTCAAAATTTATTTTGAAGAAGCCTATTATCAATCCCCCACTCTTGTTTATCCTTCTCTGATCTAATGTCTTCACCATTTTATCTACAAGCAGAACTAAATTCTATACTAACAGTAAATATTGCTATATCCAATTATGTATATTATGGGATGAAATCAGGAGGGCAAATAAATTTTCAATTTATGAAGCATTCTCTCTCTATCATCTACCTGTCATCTGTCTCTCTCTGATGATTACATGGTAAACTGGGGATGATATCAACCTGAGACTATATAACAGAAGTTTCATTTATTGACACTTTTGTTTTACTGAGCCTTTATTGCATTTCAATAACTGTTTTTACATGATACAACCTAATTTAATGTAATCAGACTGTGCATGATGATGATAATTGACTCCATGTATCATTTTAACTTTAAAACAGCATGGTATATAAATCAATCTACTCCTAAAATCCTTAAAATAACTGTGGAAAATTTGCAACCACTTCCTTTTACAGTTTTTCATTGTTTGGTTTGGCTTCACATTTTTATTTCTTATTTTATTTTTTACTTATTGGGTACTGAAATTTGTATGCTTAGTTTGAGATGTGTGTTGGTGCATATATGTAAATATGAATATTTTAGTGTGGTTTTTAACTTATGATTATGACATCAATATGTTTTTTTCCATAGCAAAGTCAGTGGCTATCCAACAAAAAGAATTTTACTCAAACTTCCAAACCTAACAATGGATAAAATAGAATCACCAGATCTTAAATGGTTCATTTCGTAAAAAGATAAAACACACTACTCTCACAAATGGACAGGTCATTGAAACAAAACCTAAACACAGATACAGTGAAACTAATAGAGGTTATGAACCAAATGGATTTAACAGATATACACAGAACATTTCACCCTAAGACAAAAGAATATACAATCTTCTCAGTATCTCATGGAACCTTCTCCAAAGTTGATCAAATAATCAGTCATAAAAACAAGCCTCAACAGATAAAAGAAGATTGAAATAATCTCATGCATCCTATCAGATCACCATGAACTAAGGCAATAACAACAAAAACAACAGAAAAAAAACATACCCGTGGAAACTGAACAACTCTTTATGCAATGATAACTCGGTCAGGGAAGAAATAAAGAAATTAAAGACTTCCTGGAATTCAGTGAAAATGATGGTACAGCATACCCAAACTTATGGGACACAATGAAAGCAATGCTAAGAAGAAAATTCATAGCATTAAGTGACCTCATAAACAAATTAGAGCACACTAGCAACTTAGCAGCACACCTAAAAGCCCTACATACAAAAATAAGCAAACACATCCAACAGGATGCTAAGAGGAAAACTCATAGCTCTGAGTGCCTCCAAAAAGAACTTGGAGAGAGCACACATTAGCATCTTGACATCACATCTAAAAGCTCTAGAACAAGGAGAAGCAAGTACATCCAAGAGGAGTAGAAGGCAGGAATAGTCAAACTCAGGGCTGAAATCAACCAAATAGAACAAAAAGAACTAACAAAGAATCATAGCTGGTTCTTTGAGAAAATCAACAAGATAGATAAACCCTTTACCAAACTAACTAAAGGCTCAGAGACAGTATCCAAATCAACAAAATCGGAACTGAAAAGGGAGATATAACAACAGACACTGAAGAAATTCAAAACATCATCAGATCCTACAACAAAAATCTATATTCAGCAAAACTGGAAAATCTAGATGAAATGGATGACTTTCTAGACAGACACCAAGTACTAAAATTAAATCAAGAGCAGGTAAACTATCTAAATAGGCACATATCCCCTAAGGAAATAGAAGTCATTAAAACCCTCCTAACTAAAAGAATTCCCATGGTCAGATGGTTTTATTGAAGAATTCTACCAGACCTTCAAAGGAAAGCTAATACTCATATGCCTCAAACTATTTCATGCAATAAAAACAGAAAGAACACTACCTAACTCATTCTATGAAGCCACAATTACTCTGATACCTAAATGACACAAAAACACAACAAAAAAGAGAACTTCAGACAAATTCACTTATGAATAGTGATGCAAAAATACTCAATAAAATTTTGGCACACTGAATCAAACACATTAAAATAATTCATAACAGTCAAGTAGGCTGCATCTCAAGGATGCAAGTTTGGTTCAATAAACAGTAATCAAATAATGTAATTCACTATATAAACACTCAAAACAATCACATGATCATCTCATTAGATTCTGGAAAAGCACTTGACAAAATACAATACCCTTTCATGTTGAAAGTATTGGAAAGATCAGGAATTAAAGACCTATATCTAAACATACTAAAAGCAATATATAGCAAACCAACAGCCAATATCAAATTAAATAGAGAGGTACTTAAAGCAATCACCCTAAAATTAGGGACATGACAAGAATGTCCACTCTTTTGTATCTATTCAATATAGTACTCAAAGTTCTAGCCAAAGCAATAAGTCAGCAAAAGGAGATCAGTGGGATACAAATTGGCAAAGAAATCAACATATCACTATTTGAGGATGATATTAAAGTATACATAAGCAACCACAAAATTTCTACTGGAGATTTTCTAATAAACAACTTCAGGAAAGTGGCAGGATATAAAATTACCTCAAGCAAATCAGAAGCCTTTCTTTATACAGATGACAAATGGGCTGAGAAAGAAAACAAGGAAACAGCAGCCTTCACAATACTCATAAATAATATAAAATATCTTAGAGCAACTCTAACCAAACAAGTGAAAGATCTGCATGACAAGAACTTCAAGTCTCTGAAGAAAGAAATCAAGGAAGACCTCAAAAAATGGAAATATAGCCATGCTCATGGATTGATAGGATTAGTGTAGTAGAAATGGTCATCATACCAAATGCAATCTCCAGTTTCAGTGCAATCCCCATCAAAATTCCAACACAATAGTTTAATTACATGGAAAGAGCAATCCTCAACTTCATATGGAAAAACAAATCACCCAGTATAACCTCCAAGAAAACCAAATAACACAATCAAAAAATTGCATTTCCCTGATGATTAGGTTGAACATTTCTTTAGGTGCTTTGTGGCCATTTTTATTCCTCAGCTGAGAAATTCTTTGTTTAGCTCTGTAACCCCATTTTAATAGGGTTATTAGATTCTCTGGAGTCTAACTTCTTGAGTTCTTTGTATATATTGGATATTAGCCCTCTATCACATGTAGGATTGGTAAAGATCTTTTCCTAATATGTTGGTTGCCATTTTGTTCTGATGACAGTGTCCTTTGCCTTACAGAAGTTTTGCAATTTTATGAGGTCCTGTTTGTTGATTCTTGATCTCAGAGCATAAGCCATTAGTGTTCTGTTCAAGAAATTTTCCTGTGTGCCCATGTGTTCAAGGCTCTTTTCCACTTTCACTTCTATTAGTTTGAGTGAATCTGGTTTGATGTGGAGGTC
Source organism: Rattus rattus (assembly GCF_011064425.1). Taxonomy (NCBI): domain Eukaryota; kingdom Metazoa; phylum Chordata; class Mammalia; order Rodentia; family Muridae; genus Rattus; species Rattus rattus. The sequence goes on along the minus strand of NC_046154.1, from coordinate 140,748,720 downwards.
TTTAAGCCACTTAGACTTGAGCTTTGTACAAAGTGATTAAGAATGGATCTATTTGCATTCTTCTACATGCTGAACACCAGTTGAACCAGCACCATTTGTTGAAAATGCTGTCTTTAATCCACTGGATGGTTTTAGCCCCTTTGTCAAAGATCAAGTGACCATAGATATGTGGGTTCATTTCTGGGTCTTATATTCTATTCCATTGATCTACTTGCCTGTTTCTGTACAACTACCATGCAGACTGTTATCTCTATTGCTATGTAATACAGCTTGAGGTTAGGGATGGAGCAGAGACTGAAAGAAAGGCCATCCAGAAACAGCCCCACTTGGGGATTCATCCCAAGTACAGACATCAAACCCAGACAATATTGCTGATGCCAAGAAGTGCATGCTGACAGGAGCCTGATATAGCTGTCCCCTGAGGGGCTCTGCCAGAGCCTGACAAACACAGAGGTGAATTCTCGTAGCCAATCATTGGACTGAGAACTGGGTTCCCAATGGAGGAGTGAGAGAAAAGATTGAAGGAACTTAGGTGGATGTTAACCTCAAAGAAAGAACAACAGTATTATCCAAATACCTCAGAGCTCCCAGGAACTAAACCACCAACCATGGAGCAACCGATAGCTCTAGCCACATATGTAGCAGAGAATGGCCTTGTCAGGCATCAATGGGAGGAAAGGCCCTTGGTTCTGTGAAAGCTCAATACCCCAGTGTAGGAGAATGCCAGGGCAGGGAGGTGAGAAAGAGTGGGTGGGTGGGTAGAAGAGCACCCTCATAGAAGCAGGGGGAGATAGTAGGTTTCTGGAGGAGAAACTTGGAAAGGCAATAATATTTGAAATGTAAATAAAGAAAATATCCAAGAAAAGAAAAAGGAAAAATGCACTGTAGAACTAAACAAAAATTCACAACAGGAATCTCAAATGACTGAGAAGCACTTTAAAAAATTTTCGATGCCCTTAGTCATCAGAGAAATGCAATCAAAATGTTCCTGAGATTTGATAGCTAAGATCAAAAACTCAGGTGATAGCACATGTTGGTGAGAAGGTAGAGAAAGAGGAACAGTCCTCTACTGTTGGTGGGATTGCAAACTGGTCCAACCAAGGTTCCTCAGAAAATTAGAAATAGATCTACCTGAAGACCTAGCTATGTCACTCTTGGGCATATACCTAAAATATGTCCCAGCATGCTATAGAGGCATGTGATCCAATATTTTCATTGCAGCATTATTCATGATAGCCAGAAGCTGGAAACAACCTAGGTGTCCCACAAAGAAGAAAAGATACAGAAAATGTGATTGATTTACACAATGGAATACTATTTGGTTATTAAGAAAGAGGACATCATGATTTTTGCAGGCAAGTGGATGAAACTAGAAAATATCATCCTGAGTGCTGTAATTCAGACCCAAAAGGACATGGCTGCCATATATTCACTAATAAGTGAACATTAGTCAAAAAGAATAGAATGCCCAGGCTATAATCCACAAAACTCAAGAAGGTTAGCAAGCTAAAGGGCCCAAGTAAGGATGCTTCAATCCCACTTGGGAGGGAGAAGCAATCACATGGGGCAGAAAGAAGGGACCTGGGTGGGAGAGGGGACAGGAGGAATATAGTCAGGTATTGGGGAGAACAGGATTAAATCCCTGAGGGTCATCAGAATAAATGCAAACAGGCAATCTTGGAAGGTGGGAGGTGGGAGTTGGGGATACCCTCTAGAATTTACCAGGAACCTGTTAGGTGAGAGACTCTCTCGGGACTCAAAGAAAGAGACCTTAGATGAAATGTGTAACAGTGAAGAGAGAGAAATTGTAGCGTGTACCTCCAGTAGAAGGACAAGGCATCAAGTAGAGGGATGGGTTTGCCATCCCACAGTCAAAAATTCTGACCCAGAACTGTACCTCTCTAAAAGAGCTGAAGGGACAAAATGGAGAAGAGACTGAGAGAAAGGAGGTTCAGTGACCAGTCAAATTGGGATCCATTTCAAGGGATAACACTATTACTGATTCTATGGTGTGCTTATAGACAGTAACCTAGCATGACTGTCCTCTGAGAGGCCCAACAAGCAGCTGAAAGAATCAGATGCAGATACTTTAACCCAACCAATGGACTGAAGTTGATGACCCCTGTGGTTGAATTAGGGAAAAGCTGGAAGAAGCTGAGGAGCAGGGCAACCCCATAGGAAAACCAGTACTCTCAACTAGTCTGAATCCCAGAGATCTCTCAGACACTGAGCTACCAACCAGGCAGCATACACTAGCTGGTCCAAGACCCTTGACACATATACAGTAGAGGACTTCCTGGTTTGGCCTCAGTGAGAAAAGAGGCACCTAACCCTTGAGAGACTTAAGACCAACCCCAGGGAGTATGGAGGCCTGGTGTAGTGGGGGTGTAGTTGGGGAGGTGGGGACATCCCTTTGGAGACAGCAGGGAGGAGAAATGGGATGAGGAACTTTGGGAGGGTAGACCAGGAAGGGGATAACAATTGGACTGGAAAGTGAGAGAGAGAGAGAGAGAGAGAGAGAGAGAGAGAGAGAGAGAGAGAGATTAAATAAATAAATATAAAACACATTTTTGATCTTTAAGCCAGTATTTTTTTAACTTAATGATACTACAATTAGATCAATATGCTAAATAAACTTTACTGTAAAAAAAGATTTAGGTGCTAGTTTCACATTAGGGCATGATAATAGCCATGCTAATGACTGGAAAGAACTTTAAGGTATGGCATGAAGTGATATCTGAGATTCTGGACAAGCTCTGTCTATCTCCAGAAGCAACAAGAGAAAGCAAAGTAGCTCATGAGAGACTTGAGAATTTCAGCATGAATAACAAATCTGCCATGAATACCGCTGAGATGGAAGTGACATAGTTTTCATACAAACATCTTTAAAAATAAGAGTGTTAACCAGCTAGGGATATGGCTCCGTGGCATAGTGCTTGTCTAGCATGCACAAGACCCTGAGTTCAATCCCTGGAGGCATAAAAACAAAGAAATGGAAGAGTGCTATAATGGGTGTTTCCTCCAGACTTCCCTTCAGGTTGAACCCCAGATCCAACAATATGTAAACAGAATTGAACATGCAAAGGAAGTCTCAACAAATATAGGAAAACTGAAGTCATATCCTTCATTCTGTCTGACCACTATGGAATAAAGGAGAATACCAACATAATATAAATGACAGAAAGTATATCTGTGACTAAACTCAGGCAGCTAAAGTTAGGTTTCTGGTAAGAATCTAAGGCTAGACAGAATATAAGTACTAGGAGACTAGACAGAACATAGACACTATTATTTAACAGGGAACAATTATTCTACTAAATGAACACAGTATTGGACCAACTCCTAATGACCTACTTTATATCCATAGACTACAACATCTCTCAACCCTCATCAGAGCAGTTTCTATTTGTAGTTGATGATGATACAGAGACTGATGCTTGGCAAAGTATACAGAATAAGAAACCAGAGAACCCTCAGTCCTAGTTGATACATATATATTCTTCCCCTTCACCCAAAGGCTCAGGGATTGTGGAAGAGAGCAAAGAAAGAGTGTAAAAGCCAGAGGCAATGGACAAATACAAGGAAACTGTTTTCTATACACAATGGAGCAGCTGTACATTCAAAATCACATTGGTTGAGACACCATGCATAAAACCTGTGCATGCTTAAGTCAGACCAAATATCAGCATGGAGAAGAAAGTTGGGCAGAATGTTCTACTTTTACATTCAAAAATATTAACAATTCTTAGCTATTAGTAGAGAAAATGTAAGTTTTCTCTAAGACTATAGAATACCTTGATAATTCAACCATACTTCGGTGGAAATCCACACATCCAAGAATATTCAGGCAGCACAATGTTCTTGATGTTAAGAAGAGAAAAGAGGAATAAGAGGAGAAGGAAGAAAAAAAAACACAATGTTGAATAGAAAGGGCAAGGTTGCACACTTGTGAAAATTATCTCATAGAAGCCAGATTGATCCTCTCAGTTGATGACAGTAATAAATACTGTATTGGCCTGCCCTGAAAGACTGGATCTGAGACAATAAGTGAATGGTGGACAGACAGAAGCACACCTTGACCAAGATGGTCTAATTAAACAGACCTCAAGTTCACTGACACAATTATTCTTAAACTAAAGCTCCTGTAAAAAGCAGAATGAAGTCAGGATTGAATCTGAATCCCTGACCTGAGAATATGTCTTAAGGGTACTGTTCCTAATTTTTAACCCCAACTTAGGTTCTTTTCTGCTCTGCACATTGTAACAATAACAGTCAGTGCTGATAGTGTAAGAAAAAGAGACGTTTAATTTTACTCAAGAATAAAGTGAAATATAAACTTATCAACTACTCTACTGTTTCATAATTGGGAAGTTTTTGGTATAAGAAAGATGTGAAGGTAGAATTATATGGCACAATGTGGGAATATTTGTGTCTTTTCTGGAGATGGGTAGATATTTGCCAGGATTTCAAGCACCATTTTTTGTGATATCTTACATGGGAAAAATCTTGTAATTTTCCATAACCTTAATAGAATGTGAAGAATGGGCGAGAAATGAACTCTAATTACTAAAATGGATGGGAAGTGCTATGAACATACTATACAGGAACATAGATATGTTTTTGACTTTCTAAAAGGTTAAAATTTATTGAAAAAAACCTCATTCACAAGTTATATTGAATTATTTTACCATGTAGTCTTGATTTCCCTTGATATAAATTCCTTTTATTTTGATATTAATTGTAAATATTGACTCTCAAAACACATATTATACTTCATATAAATATATGATAGTTAGATGAGAGACAGACACACACAGGGACACAGATATAGACAAAAAGAGAGAAATTTTAGAATAACAACGAATTGATTTTAGAGGCCACAGAATTCAAAGATGTCTTACTAGACAGTTATAGAGCTGACCCATACAGAGAGTTACAGCATTAGCTATTAAGGAGCACAGTTGGAGAGATAATGGAGACCCACATAGCTCAGCAGATCCACAGTTCAGCCTCAGAACCACAGAACAGGACTGGAGGTAGAGATGCATGGATGGATGGATGGATGGATGGATGGATGGATGGATGGATGGATGGATGGGTTGCAAGGTGATTTATGTGGTCCCTGTCAAGCAGAAAGCAGTGGGGACCACATTAAGAAGTCTCAGGGGCATTCATTAACTCTCTTCCTGTCAGTCCAGTGATCAGTACACCAGGTAGTCAGATGACTGTTATCATCAGGTGTTCTTATAAAGTAAAGGTTAAAGCACCACACCCTTTATTGTTCTAGCATGCTCAACAAAGTTTTTGAAACTATTTTTCTGATATAGTTTTAGCAGCTCATGACCTCATATATTCCAAATCAACTCTGCTAAGTTTGAAGGTAATGCCTTTTTACTTGGAGTATGTTATCTACTAATCTATGGTGCTGAACAGGTTAGCATATCTATGGTCATTAGTTATAATTAGAGTCATTCTTCATCTTTACTTATACACAAAATATGGTGAAACGCTGCTTTTTAAAATGGGATTACCCTGGAGAGGGCACAGTCTAAAAGTCATTATCTTGTACAATATGGAGTGACTCAGAAAATACATAGCTTAATCTCTACAAAAGGGAGAACTCTAGATACCCAGGATACTATAGTGGCTGATTGACTGGAAGGCTGAATTGCTTTTTCTGCTTCCATCCTAAGCCTGTAAGAGTAGAAAAGGTGGACATCGGTTGGGGATTTAGCTCAGTGGTAGAGCGCTTGCCTAGCAAGCACAAGGTCCTGGGTTCGGTCCCCAGCTCCGAAAAAAAAAAAAAAAGAGAGAGAAAAGGTGGCCATCTTTGGAAATGTAGCTAAGATCTCATGGTGAAACTCTGGAGAAAATGAAATAGTTTAATGAGAAACGCATATGCCTCTCCCCTCAGCCACCCAGCTATAGCTTTTGCACTGGCAAAATCTGTGTGAAACAGACATACAGAAAGAAGACAATCTCCAAAGAAGAGATACAAAAAGCATTCCTCCAAACCTATCGAAGGACTTAAGAACAAAGAGTCTGCTAGGCCAAGAATGATGAGAGTTTAAATCTATCCATACAGCCTCAATGATTCTTTTTCTCTTTCAAAACTGGGGTTCTTTAAAATGAATTTGTTGAGTACCATGAGTAAAACATCATCTCTATAATGATAAATAGAGACAAGAACAACCAAACCTTACCATAATTAATTTACATATGTTCTGGCCCCTTTTCATGGTTTGTCTCATAGTGAGGAAAACAAGTAGACTCCTCCCATTACATTTAGCCAAACTATAAATAAGTCAATTTCCCTTTCTAGTTTCTGTTTCTGACATTCTTTTAGAATATTAGGAAACTAAGACAGATAAGGACGTAAGTTTCTCGTGGCTAACCCTGAATAGGTGGTGGTAACCATGTGAACAAATGAGATGTACAGTCATTATCCTTGCATATTCTATATACTCTCTTCTAACCTATTCTTGTTGATCTATTCTATTCTTTCAATCATACATTCCATCAATAGACATCTGTATCTTTCAGCAATCCATAAAATACCCCCACCCCAAAAAGAACAAGTCATTGGTCTACAGTTCTCAGATTGCTCTGGAGTTCTCACATCCTTATCCATTTGAACCATCCCTGTGTCAGGTTAGTAAGCCCAATGTCAGTCACAAAGAATTTTACTAATATTGTATGCCACCAGTTTTATCTCAAGATATAATGCTGCCTAAAGCAGAACTTTTGAGAGCTCCCTGTTCTCATGCAGTCTCAGTTCATGTTCTATTGTTATAACAAAATGCCCTATACTGGACAAGTTATAAGAAAAAAGATTTACTTTGGTTCACTATTATAAATGCTGGGAAGTCCATAAGCATTGCACTGGCATATGAAAGTAGCTTGCAAGGGCTGTCTTGTAGCATCGTATCATAGCCCAGGAATGAATACATTCTAAGAATCATTTGCACCCATTACTTTGGACATTTTAATGCCTTTGGCTATCAGAATGTTAACACAATGATTCCCTAAGGAACTGGAATTTCACCAGGAATCTCATTTGGAAGAAGATAAAAGCTGACACCTGGTATGAGCCGATAGGAGTTTGTCTTCTAGGAAAATGTTTCACAGGGCTATAACAACTTATAAGATCACCTTGCAGGTGGAACAGAAGCCCAGACAATGATGAGCCAATAATGATTGGGACTACAAATTCACCAGGACTACTTAGGTATGTATATCTCTCATCCTCTAGGTAAACCAAAAATTATCTTAGTACCTTGAAGATAAACTTGAGGAGGATCAATGGATCACTATGTATCTCTTCCCTATGTGGCCACACTGAATAAATCTATCCTCTAGTTTTCACTGTTACTTTCCTCTTTAATTGGCATAATAAGAGTGGGTGACCAAGCCTTGCTTGTTAGAGCTGCCAGAGCCCAGGCTCTGACATTAACAACTTTGGCAGCATAAGATCATTATATATCCAATTAATACTCAAAGGACCAGTGACAGATAATCATTATTTAATTATAAATGATGACACAATATGCCTTCAAGTGTTCACACCAGTGTCTAAAAACAAATTTGGATATAATGGTAAATTTCAATTGGTTACATGATCTTCCTTATTTCTTAAGGGAAATATCATACCTGACTGTAAAGTATAAATGGACAGGCCCCCTCCACTGGCTGCACTTCTTTTATAACTATTTGAACAGATTTTTTTAAAGTGTCATTTTTATTGGTATCTTTATTTTAAAAGGTAGAATTTATAATGACTATGATCATTTCCTTCTGGGTTAGGATCAATATGTCTGTTCCTAAAGGAAATTTGTGAATACAAAACACAAAGAACAGCTCACACAACATGTCACAGCTCACAGCCAGTGGATCAGGTCATGAATGACAGCAAGCTTAGGATATTGGCTTTTTTACCCAGGAAAGCACTGTTCATTTTATTATAAACTACAGTTTTGTTTGATCAGAGTTTTAATGCCTTAGTTTTTACTCATCATAATTCATAATGGTGTAGATTGGAAGTTTGCAGAAGCTAAATGAAATGATTATCATCCTTACATACTCATTATTTCAGAAATTTAATTGAGTGAGGAAATTTGAATCTGGTTAAAACCGCAGGACATAAAGCTTGATGGGCAGAGCCAAAATCCCAGATGACACTTCCCAACAGTGACAAAAACATCTCTGCCTCATTTTCCTCAGCTATGAAGTAGAGACAGTGACTGTAGACCTCACACACACAAACATTCAGTGAGTTAAACTAGGTAAAATTTTCATGACAACTAAAACTAAATTATTTTTATGTGAAGTTTCCTCAAAAGAATTTAAGCATGGCATGACTATGACAATCTGAAATCCCAGTACTTGGGTGAGGCAGGAAAAACACAAAATTAGGAGAAGTCTAGCTTCTGGTTTCTGCCTGGGCAGAGCTGAATCACTCCCAGAGCTCTCTGTACCCAAATCCCATAGGGGAGAGAGCTAGACTCTCAGAAGTGCAGATAATCCGGAGAGCTCAGGGGAAACCACCACTTCTGCTCACATTCCAGGCCCAAGAGGAACCTGATTAGTGCCCTCTGAATACCAGAACCTAGGAGCAATCATGGGCAGGACTCTTCTAGTTTCTGCCTGCACTGAGACCTGAAAGCCAGTCTCCTGGAGCTCAGACACACCTAAAAGAAGAGGTAAGACCAACTCTTCTACTCTTAGAGACCGACCTGAAAGCTTCAGTACACAAAAACCCAGGAGCAGCTCTGTTCCTAGATACAGCTGAAAGAAACAGGTATACAGGAGTGTCGACACACAGGCTTACAGGAAGGGCAAGCCACTGTTAAGAAACAGCAAGACATGCTAACACCAGAGACAACCTGATTGCAAGAGGCAAGCTGAGGAACATAAGCAACAGACACCAATACTACTTGACATCATCAAAGCCCAGTTCTCCCACCAAAGCAAAAAATGGATATCTAAACACAACAGAAAAGCAAGATTTGGATATAAAATCACATTTCATCATGATAATAGAGGACTTTGAGAAGGACATAAATAGTTCCCTAAAGAAATACAGGACAATACAGGTAAACAAGTAGAAACACTTAAAGAGGAAACACAAAAATCCCTTAAAGAATTACAGAAAAACACAACCAAGGAGGTGAAGGAATTTAACAAAACCATTGAGGATTTAAAAATGGAAATAGAAACAATTAGAAAATCACAAAGGGAGAAAATGCTGGAGATAGAAAACCTAGGAAAGAGATCAGGAGTCATAGATGCAAGCATCACCAACAGAATACAAGAGATAGAAGAGAGAATCCCAGGGACCCAAGAAACCATAGAAAACGTGATCTACTATGTAAACAAACTCAAAGAAAAAAATCCACATGATCATCTCATTAGATGCTGAGAAGGCATTTGACAAAATTCAACACCCATTCATGTTAAAAGTCTTGGAAAGATCAGGAATTCAAGACTCATACCTAAACATAGTAAAAGCAATATACAGAAAACCAGTAGCTAACATTAAACTAAATGGAGAGAAACTTGAAACAATCCCACTAAACTCAGGGACTAGACAAGGATGCCTACTTTCTTCCTACTTATTCAATATAGTTCTTGAAGTTCTAGCCAGAGTAATCAGAAAACAAAAGAAGGTGAAAGGGATAATAATTGGAAAGGAAGAAGTCAAAATAACACTATTTGCAGATGATATACTAGTATACCTAAGTGATCCCAAAAAATTCCACCAGGGAACTACTAAGCCTGATAAACACCTTCACCAAAGTGGCTGGATATAAAATTAACTCAAACAATACAGTAGCCTTTCCCTACTCAAAGAATAAACAGGCTGAAAAAGAAATTAGGGAAAGGACACCCTTCACAATATTCACAAAGAACATAAAATCCCTCTGCATGACTCTAACCAAGCAAGTGAGAGATCTGTATGACAAGAACCTCAAGTCTCTGAAGAAAGAAATTGAGGAAGATCTCAGAAGATGGAAAGATCTCCCATGCTCATGGATTGGCAGGAGTAATATAGTAAAAAGAGCCATTTTGACAATAGCAATTTAGAGATTCAATGCAATCCCCATCAAAATTCCAACTCAATTCTTCATAGAGTTAGAAAGATCAATTTGCAAATTCATCTGGAATGAAAAAAACAAAACAAAACAAAACAAAACAAAAAACAGGATAGTGAAAACTTTACTCAACAATAAAGAAACATCTGAAGGAATCACCATCCCTGACCTCAAGCTAAATTACAGAGCAGTAGTGATAAAAACTGTATTAGTACAGAGAGAGGCAGGTAGATCAATGGAATAGATTGAAGACCCAGAAATGAACCCACACACCTATGGTCACTTGATCTTTGACAAAGAAGCTAAAACCATCCAGTGGAAAAAAGACAGCATTTTCAACAAATGGTGCAGGATCAACTGGAGGTCAGCACGCAGAAGAATGCAAATTGACCCATTCTTATCACCCAGTACAAAGCTTAAGTCCAAGTAGATCAAGGACCTCAACATACAACCAGATACACTCAAACTAATAGAAGAAAATGTGGGGGAAGAGCCTCCAACACATTGGCACAGGAAAATATTTCCTGAACAAAATATCAATGACTTATTTTCTAAAATCAGGAATCAACAAATAGACCTCATAAAACTGCAAAGCTTCTGTAAGGCAAAGGACACTGTCATTAGGACAAAACAGTAGCCAACAGGTTGGGAAAAGATCTTTACCAATCCTACATCTGATAGAGGGCTAATATCCAAACTATACAAAAAAACCTCAAGAAGTTAGACTCCAGAGAGCCAAATAACCCTATTAAAAATGGGGTACAGAGCTAAACAAAGAATTCTCAACAATTCTCAAAGAATTGTATGGATGAGAAGCACCTAAAGAAATGTTCAACATCCTTAGTCGTCAGGGAAATTGAAATCAAAACAATCCTGAGATTCTACAATCAGTCTGGAGTTTCCTCAGAAAATTGGACATTGCACTACCTGAGGACCCAGCTATACTACTCCTGGGCATATACCCAAAAGATGCTCCAACATACTACAAAGACACATGCTCCACTATGTTCATAGCAGCGTTATTTATAATACCCAGATGCGGGAAAGAACCCAGATGTCCTTCAACAGAGGAATATACACAGAAAATATGGTACATCTACATCTAGTCAGCTATCAAAAACTATGACTTCATGAAATTTATAGGCAAATGGGTGGAACTAGAAAATATCATCCTGAGTGAGGTAACTCAGTCACAAAAAAAGCACATATGGTATGCACTCACTGATAAGTGGATATTGGTCTAAAAGCTTGAATTTCCCAAGATACAATCCACGACTACATGAAGCTCAAGAAAAAGAATGACTGATCTGCAGAGGCTTCAGTCCTTCTTAAAAGAGGGAACAAAAATACTCGTAGGAGGGGACATGGAGACAAAGTTTGGAGTAGAGACTAAAGGAATAGCCATTCAGAGCCTGCCCGACCTGGAATTCTAGCCCATATATATACAGCCACCAGAACTAGACAAAATTGATGAAACCAAGAAGTACATGCTGACAAAAGCCTGATATAGCTGTCTCCTGAAAGGCTCACCCAGTGCATGACAAATACAGAGGCAAATGCTAGCAGCAAACAATTAAACTGTGAATAGGGTCCCAGTTGTAGGAATTAGAGAAAATACTGAAGGAGCTGAAGGGGCTTGCAACCCCATAAGAACAACATTATCAACCAACCAGAGCTCCCAAGGACTAAACCACTACCCAAGACTACTCATGAATTGACCCATGGCTCCAACTGCATATGTAGCAGAGGATCGCCTTGCTGGGTACCAATGGGAGGAGAAACCCTTGGTCCTGCCAAGGCTGAACCATCAGGGTAGAGGAATGTCAGGGTGGGGAGTCTGAAGGGGGGGTTGTTGGGGAGGAGGAACACCCTCATAGAAGAAGGGGGAGTGTGGATGGCATAGGGGGCCTAGGGTCAGGAAACTACCAGGCAAGGGAATAACATTTGAAATGTAAATAAAAAATATCCAATCAAGAAAAATCTGAAAAAAGTGAAGTCTAAACTATATAAAGATATGATCTCTTTAAACATAAAAGACAATAGAATAAAAACAAAGGGAAGGTAAATAGAATAAAGACAAAAAGTTAACAAATATTTGTCTGTAGTAATCCTGGGTCAAATCACCATTAGTTCCCAGCTGGACTTAGTTTTCATAATTTTTTCTAATCTCCTAAAATCTGTTTACTCTATAATACACACACAAGCACAGACTCACACACACACACACACACACACACACACACACACACACACACACACACACAAACCATACACATCATGGCTTAGAAATTAGCATTATAAAAATAAATACAAAAAATAGCCTGTCTATTCTTTCTCTTTTCTAAGTGATGCAGTCATTTTCCTCAGGTACAGGAGTTGAAAATCTGATACTTTTATAATATGCTGTAGAATTTAACAGATAGATAGCACATGACTAAAAACTATCACCTGCTGTTGGAGTAGATATCGTCTAATAAACATAGAAGAATGCTAGAGTGATCTTTATGGTAACACCTGAAGTGAGCTATCAATACAAACTTATACTTAGCTTAACAAAAATATAGGTGATTATACATGAATTGATGTATGTATACTGATTACTGTACACAAGCTTTGTCAACTGAGAAGTTCTAGAAGTGATGACACTCTGGGAACAATAATCATTCTTAGCATCTAGATCTGAGTTTCTCTTTCTAATTTCAATATGATTATATGAAGTTCTATGTAAAGTGACTAGTTTTATGACCAGTACAGAAAACATACAAAAATGGGCCTATAGGGTCTTTTATTGTTTTTGTTGTTTCATTTTTTAATGGTTATTTTAATTATTCACATTTCCAATGTTATCCCCTTTCCCAGTTTCCCCTCCACAAGTCCCCATCCTCTCCCCCCTCCTCTGCCTCTATGAGGGTGCTCCACCACCCAGCCACCCACTCATGCCTCAATGCCCTAGCTGGGGCATTAAGCCTTCACAGGACCAAGGAGCTCCCCTCCCATTAATGCCAGACAAGGCAATCCTCTGCTACATATACAGCTGGAACCATGGGTCCCTCCATGTGTACTCTTTGGTTAGTGGTTTAGTCCCTGAGAGCTTTGGGAGGGTCTGGTTGGTAAATATTGTTCTTCCTTTGGGGTTGCAAACCCCTTCAGCTCCTATAGTCAGTCCTTGCCCTAACTTCTCCATTGGGGTCGTATCAAAAGTAAATGAATATTTAAACACACCACAAATGTACATATACCAGCACAATGGTAAGTTAAACATTTTTCTGTGATTTTGACTTAGGTTTTTCTTAAGAAAAATAGTGATTAGACTCTAGACTTTACATGATGGTGCTCCGGACAAGTGCCATATTTTTTTGTCTTAGAGAACAGCCTAATGCTTAATCATCCATGCTATGACTAGGTGTTCCTCTCATAGGAAGTTGTTTGCAGGGATAGATGCTCATGTAACTTCTGTCTTTACTCTTGTCTAATTTATAACTACCAAGACAAACTACTCTCTAAGATAATCTTAGCCAGGAGAAAAGAAAAGATGCATCAATTCTAGCCCATTAGTGCGTACCAATGCAGTGAGGCAAGCTATCAATGATAGAAGCCCAGGAGCAGGCCAGGTAGAAACTCTGTATCTTGACCTGGAAATCTAACACTTCTCTAAAACGTATTTAGCAATAAGATCTGTGTCAGTCCTCCATTTAAAGCTCTGCAGTGACGTCTACATGAGATCACTCTTCCTTCAAAGACAAGCTTGCTAAAAAAAAAAGAAAGAAAGGAAGGAAGGAAGGGAGGAAGGAAGGAAGGAAGGAAGGAGGAAGAAAGAAAAAAGAAAGAAAGAAAGAAAGAAAGAAAGAAAGAAAGAAAGAAAGAAAGAAAGAAAGAAAGAAAGAAAGGAGAAAGAAAGAGAGAAAGAAAAGAGAGAAGGAAGGAAAGAGCTGGTATGTGAGCTGGTAAAGTAGAGGAAGAAGAACTTCCCTCATCAAAGGCGGTGAGGGTCATCCATGCATAAATAGTTGTGTTAGTCAGTGTTCTCTAGAGTGACAGAACTTATAGAATGAGTCTATGTGTGAAAGGAAAAGGGATTTATAAATGGCTTAACATGCTGTGGTCCAGGTAGTCCAACAATGGCTATCTACCAACCTAATCCAAGCCTCCACGTCTTCATGTCCTCTAGATTCCTCCACAGTTGTGACAACTCATTCTCAGTGTCCTTGTCATTGCTTGCCACAATCTTACCTTAGCCTCTGAGACAGGCAAGCTTTCATCAGTGAAATCAGGGGCGGACAGAGGTTAAGTCATGGGCCCAGTTCTTCAGATCTCTGGCCTGGTATCCCCATTGTCCTTACGAGCCTCCCTGTCAAGTTTGCGGATGTTCTAACACTTTCTTCTGTTGTCAGCATAGCCTTTATAAAAACTAGATACGTATTGGACTTTGGCTTTTTAAAAATTCCTAATCACAGGATCACCTTTTCCAACATTATAGCAATCAAATAGCTTATGTCCCTCTCCCCGCTTCCTCATACTAGTCACGCAGATGAATCCATCTGTGTTGAGGCAGAGAAGATCCTTTGTGAATTCATTGCCAAGGCAGCTGCCTGCACAGCTTTCCCAGCGCCCTCAGGGCCAGCTTCCTTAGTCTGCTAAGAAGTGGTGCAGGCTGTACAGATGCTGTTTACATTACAGGTCCATAGCTATTCTCCTCAGCATAATTTCCAATTCCTTTCTGGGGGAAAAAAACTCTACAGTGAAATGAAGCAAATTGTTTGAGGTACTTTTTTATGATGAGCTGTTCCAGGTTTCATTGTCATAGAAGTGCCAGAGACATACACCTCCCCCACACACTCTCAAACCACTAGAAAAAGCAAATGCCATTCCCTTTACCCCTGACCAAGATGTCTGATGAAAACCCAAAGCCTCAATTTTCTTCCTCAGGAAACATCCTGAATCATAAAACTAAGTTGTAAAAGTCTTAATTGGCTTCACAGCTTAATCATTTCAACACTTCATGGCATGTTTTTTCTTATTTTTCTCTTAATGGAAGCTATTTCCCTCAATGAGCCTTTAGATTTTTTGATCCCACTCAAAATGTCTGTAAAATTCATCTCTTCCATGTCATTTATTACTGATGAGTAGTTATTAAAAAATTTTTAAACTTGCCATTCTCTATGGTACCATGTTTATGTAAACAAACAATTTGGAGTTTGTTTCAAGAGTAGACCATTTTTTTAAATGGTTCCCAAATTAGTCCAAATGTTATCAGCCTGTCCTTAGGGCCTGGATTTTCCACATTCACTAACAGTGTGGAATAAGATTCATATGGTTTGTTTATAAAGAGAGCAAAGTACATGTGCAAATACCACCCTAAAATTATAGAAAATGGTTTTTAAAGGTTAAATAATTCACCGTCTATTTCAGCAAACACAGCTGGTAGTTTGAGAGAGTATCTCACAAAATAAGGAGTGATGAATTATATAGCTGGTACACCTCCTATCAAATAAAGATCTGAAATTCCTGTTTAGAGTTAACCCCAGTTAACCAGAATGTGAAGCCTTTAAATAGTATCAGTCATAGAAGCACACACACACACACACACACACACACACACACACACACAGTACATACACCATCTTCTTCATCATCATTAGAGCTGTTGAGGTAAAACCAGATCTTTGTGTTACTAAGTTAATTACATATTTTTATTGACAAGAACTATTTTTCCAGTAGGACAGGAAAAAATAGTTCTTTCAAGTGAATAACACTTGATTGATCTACAGAATACCCAATTAGTTTATAAACTTCATTCCTTAATATGCCTATGAGCATATTTCCAGAAGAGATTAATATATGAACTGGTAAAGTGGAGGAAGAAGAACTTCCCTCATCAAAGGCGGTGAGGGTCATCCATGCATAAATAGTTGTGTTAATCAGTGTTCTCTAGAGTGACAGAACTTATAGAATGAGTCTATGTATGGAAGGAAAGGGGATATATGAATGGCTTACATGCTGTGGTCCAGGTAGTCCAACAATGGCTATCTACCAACTAAATCCAAGAAACCAATGGTTATCCAGTCCACAGCAGGATGTCTTAGCTTGTCTTCAGTGTATACTAGAACCCCAAAAAGGAAATGAACTTGTTATCCAGTACAAGAGCAAGCAGGCAAAGACTGTCAGAATTTCCTTTCTCTATATCTTTTATATACATTGCCACCAGAGAGTATAGTCTCAATTAAAGGTGGATAGTCTTACCTCCAAAGATGCAAATTAAATGGGCCTTCACATTTCAAATGTTTTAATTAAGAAAAATTTCACAAAGTGTACCCAGTCACTTGTCTTTTAGTTAATTTCAGATGAAGTCGACAACCAAGAATAGCCATTACAGGTCTACCCCTTGTCTACTTAACACACAATCATATCTCTTCATGCCATGTTTAATTTCCAAGTAAAAATAATAGCTAGGTCATGACTGCTTCTAACATGATATAACTATCCCATATACAATCATAAATACACTGATTTATGAACCTCCAGACTGATTTCCAGAATGGTTGTACTAGTCTGCAATCCCACCAACAATGGAGGAGTGTTACCCTTTCTCCACATCCTAGCCAGCATCTCCTGTTCCCAGAGTTTTTCATTTTAGCCATTCTGATTGGGGTAAGGTGGAATGTCAGGGTTGTTTTGATTTGCATTTGCCTTATGACTAAAGATGTTGAACATTTCTTTAGCTGCTTCTCAGCCATACGGCATTTCTCACCAATGAATTCTTTGTTTAGCTCTGAACCCAATTTTTTAATAGGGTTATTTGTCTCCCTGCCATCTAACTTTGTGAGTTCTTTGTATATTTTGGATATGAGTCCTCGATCAGTTGTAGGATTGGTAAAGATCGTTTCCCAATGTGTTGTTTACCATTTTGTGCTGACAAAAGTGTCCTTTGCCTTACAAAAGCTTTGTAGTTTTATGAGATTCCATTTGTTGATTCTTGATCTTAGAGCATAAGCCATTGGTGTTTTGTTCAGGAAATTTTCCAGTGCCAATGTGTTCGAGACTCTTCCCCACTTTTTCTTCTATTAGTTTGAGTGTATCTGGATTGATGTGGAGGTTCTTGATCCACTTGGAATTAAGCTTTGTACAGGGTGATAAGCATGGATCGATTTGCATTCTTCTACATGTTGAACTCCAGTTGAACCAGCACCATTTGCTGAAAATGCTATCTTTTTTCCATTGGATGGTTTTGGCTCCTTTGTCAAAACTCAAGTGACCATAGGTGTGTGGGTTCATTTATGGGTCTTCAATTCTATTCCACTGGCTTATCTGTCTGTCTCTGTAACAATACCATACAGTTTTTATCACTATTGCTCTGTAATACTGCTTGAGTTCAGGGATAGTGATTCCCCCAGAAGTCCTTTTATTGTTGAGGATAGTTTTAGCTATCCAGGGTTTTTTGTTAATTCAGATGAATTTTCAAATTGTTTTGTCTAACTCTCTGAAGAATTGGATTGGTATTTTGATGGGGATTGCATTGAATCTGTAGATCGCTTTTGGTAAAATGGCCATTTTTACTATATTAATCCTGCCAATCCATGAGCATGGGAGAGCTTTCCATCTTCTGAGATCTTCAATTTCTTTCTTCAGAGGCTTGAAGTTCTTATTGTACATATCTTTCACTTGCTTGGTTAAAGTCACAACGAGGTATTTTATATTATTTGGGTCTATTGTGAAGTGTGTCGTTTCCCTAATTTCTTTCTTGGCTTGTTTCTCTTTTGTGTAGAAGAAGGCTACTGATTTATTTGAATAAATTTTATACCCAGCCACTTTGCTGAAGGTGTTTATCAGGCTTAGTAGTTCTCTGGTGGAACTTCTGATATCACTTAAATATACTATCATATCATCTGCAAATAGTGATATTTTGACTTCTTCTTTTCCGATCTGTATCCCTTTGATCTCCTTTTGCTGTCTGATTCCTCTGGCTAGAACTTCAAGAACTATGTTGAATGAGGAGGGAGAGAGTGGGCAGCCTTGTCTAGTCCCTGATTTTAGTGGGATTGCTTCAAGTTTCTCTCCATTTAGTTTAACGTTAGCTACTGGTTTGCTGTATATGGCTTTTAGTATGTTTAGGTATGGGCTTGAATTCCTACTCTTTCCAGGACTTTGAAGAAGATGAATTCTTCATCTCATGAAGAGATATTGAATTTTGTCAAACGCTTTCTCAGCTTCTACTGAAATTTTCATGTTTTTTTTTATCTTTCAGTTTGTTTATACAGTGGATTACGTTGATTGTTTTCCATATATTAAATGATACCTGCATCCCTGGGATGAAGCCTACTTGATCATGATGGATGATTATGTTGATGTGCTCTTGGATTCAGTTTGCGAAAATTTTGTTTAGTATTTTGTGAAATTGGTCTGAAGTTCTCTTTCTTTGTTGGGTCTTTGTGGTTTAGGTATAAGAGTAATTGTGGCTTCATAGAAGGAATTCGTAGTGCTCCATCTGTTTCAATTTTGTGGAATAGTTTGGATATATTGGGATGAGGTCTTCTATGAAGGTTTGATAGAATTCTGTACTGAACCCATCTGGACCTGAGCTCTTTTTGGTTGGGAGACTTTTAATGACTGCTTCTATTTTTTTTAGGAGTTGTGGGGTTGTTTAAATGGTTTACCTGTTCCTGATTTAACTGTACCTGATAACTGTCTAGGAAATTGTCCATTTCCTGTAGATTTTCAAGTTTTGTTGAATATAGGCTTTTGTAGTAGGATCTGATGATTTTTTTGAATTTCCTCTGATTCTCTAGTTATGTCTCCCTTTTCATTTCTGATTTTGTTAATTTGGACACACTCTCTGTGTCCTATCGTTAGTCTGGCTAAAGGTTTATCTATCTTCTTGATTTTCCAAAAGAAGCAGCTTTTGGTTCTGTTGATTCTTTCTATGGTCCTTTTTGTTTCTACTTGGTTGATTTCAGCTCTGAGTTTGATTATTTCCTGCCTTCTACTCCTCCTGGGTGTATTTGCTTCTTTTTGTTCTAGAGCTTTTAGGTGTGCTGTCAAGCTGGTGATATGTGCTCTCTCCTGTTTCTTTTTGCAGGCACTCAGTGCTATGAGTTTTCCTCTTAGCACAGCTTTCATTGTGTCCCATAAGTTTGGGTATGTTGTACCTTCATTTTCATTACATTCTAAGAAGTCTTTAATTTCTTTCTTTATTTCTTCCTTGACCAGGTTATCATTGAGTAGAGCATTTGTTCAGCTTCCATGTATATGTGGGCATTCTTCCCTTATTGTTATTGAAGACCAGCCTTAGCCCGTGGTGGTCTGATAGGATGCATGGTATTATTTCTATCTTTCTGTATCTGTTGTGGCCTGTTTTATGACCTCTTATATGGTCACTTTTGGAGAAAGTACCATGAGTTGGTGAGAAGAAGGTATATCCTTTTGTTTTAGGATAGAATGTTCTATAAATATCTGTTAAGTCCTTTTGGTTCATGACTTCTCTTAGTCTGTCTATGTCTCTGTTTAATTTCTGTTTCCATGGTCTGTCCATTGATGAGAGTGGGGTGTTGAAATCTCCTACTATTATTGTGTTAGGTGCAATGTGTGTTTTGAGCTTTAGTAAGGTTTCTTTTACATATGTAGGTGCCCTTGTATTTGGGGCATAGGTATTTAGGATTGAGAGTTCATCTTGGTGGATTTTTCCTTTGATGAATAGGAAGTGTCCTTCCTTTTCTTTTTTGATGACTCTTAGTTGAAAATCGATTTTATTCGATATTAGAATGGCTACTCCAGCTTGCTTCTTCAGACCATTTGCTTGGAAAGTTGTTTTCCAGCCTTTTACTCTGAGGTTGTGTCTGTCTTTGTCTCTGAGGTGTGTTTCCTGTAAGCAGCAGAAAGCTGGGTCCTCATTGCATATCCAGGTTGTTAATCTGTGTCCTTTTATTGGGGAGTTGAGTCCACTGATGTTGAGAGATATTAAGGAATCATGATTGTTGCTTCCTGTTATATTCGTATTTTGATGTGAAATTATGTTTGTGTGCTTATCTTCTCTTTGCTTTTGCAAGACGATTAGTTTCTTAGCTCTCCCTTCCTCGAGATTTGGGTGCAGGGAGCTGTTTGACTGGGTCGCTTAAGATCCGGGTGGTGTCTGGATTTCAGGGGACCTGCAGCTTGAGTGCCCCTATCTTCCTATTCCCAGAGGCCCCATACAGTTTCCTCTTGGGCTGGGGATGTGGGCAAGGGTGGGCAGTACTGGCGGTCTCTCCTGCCCTGCAGTCTCAGGAGTGCCTACCTGTCTGGGTGCTGAGCTCTCTCTCCCATGAGGTTTGGGAGCAGGGAGCTGTGGGCCAGGATCAGTGAGGTTCTGGCCCCAGCTAGAAACCGGAAATGCCTGGTCCCGGAGGATTTTGCCTCTGTGTGTCCTGAGTCCTCCAGGCAGGTTACTTGGAGCAGAAAAGTTGGTCTTACCTCTGGTCTCGGTCCAGGAGTCGCTCCTCAGAGCCAGGTGTCAGCTCTCCGTGAGGGCAGCAACCAGAAGGCACAATTTTTTTTCTTAGTGGGTCACTAGGGATGATAGTGAATGAAACTATTTCTCTTTCTTCCCTTGATTTATGGACCCATGATTCCTGGCTATGGGATAAACTACACCATATATTGGGTGATGATTTATAGCATATACCACTTGGAGAATGTGCCTCAACCTTCCAGGTTGCTGCCACCTAATTGGCACTGTTACTGTGTCTTCAAATAGCCATTCCTTCTTTCTA
The DNA here is from genome assembly GCF_011064425.1 of Rattus rattus. NCBI lineage: Eukaryota > Metazoa > Chordata > Mammalia > Rodentia > Muridae > Rattus > Rattus rattus. The sequence goes on along the minus strand of NC_046154.1, from coordinate 140,727,887 downwards.
TTAGCTGCTTCATTATGGTGGAGAATGTGGTAAAAACAGTGGATTCCATGATTGTCGGTCCACTGTTGTACTTCTCTGGCTGTTGAGTTCCTTGGTCAAAATCAAGGTACAGTATACAAGACCATGATGGTGAATAAGGCATTCTGTGTGTCCATGGATGGTGCTTTCGCAGAAGCATTATATGTATGAAAGACAAATCCATTACCAGAATAATCTACTCTATTACGGAAAAAGTATTGTCCTTTTATTCAAGGAAGTGGTCAAAAAGAGTCAACCTGCTATCAGGTCTATGGCTGGTTACCCTAGAGAATAGTGGGCTCACTATTGGGTTCAGTGTGGGTCCCTGCTATTGGCAAATCAGGCACACAGCAACAACTGTAGCCAGTTCAGATTTGATAAGTCTATGCTGTTAAGGCCATGAATAATCTATATCTCTACCTCCATGGCCACTTTGTTCATGGGCAGTATTGCAAACCAATATGGTATTTTTGTGGAATAGTCAGACTACTAAAGTAATTTCTAAGTTATAAACCAGGGCTGGAGAATTAATATATCCTTGAGGTAAAACTGAAAAGATATACCTTGACAACTGAAAGCAAATTTTTCCTTGTGGTCCTTATGGACATGTATCGAGAAAAAAGTTTTTGCTAGATCAATAGCTGCATACCATGTATGAGAAGATGTGTTAATCTGTCCTCATAAGGACACCACATCTGATTAAAGCTGCAATCATAGTCACTACTTGATTGCGTTTTCAATAGACAACTCTCACTCTTCACATTCTCCACAATCCACCTGTCTTGGGCACTAGCCAGATAGAAGAGTTAAAACAAGATGTTGTGGCAACTACCAGTCCCTGCACATGCACATTTAAAATCCTTAATGATGGCACTAAGTTCTGTAACTCCTCCAGGGATGCAATATTGGTTTTGATTCACAATTTCCCCTGTCATGAGCTATGCTAATGACTGCCATTTAACCTTTCCAAACATAATATCCCTTATTTCACAGGTCAAGGATCTAACATGAAAATGTCAACTTTTAAGCATATATATCCCAATTATACATTCTGTACTGTGGATATTACCACAGAATAGTTCAGAAACCCACTGGACCTATTGGGAGTTGAACTTCAGGCAAAACTCTATCAATCACTTTACCTCCATAAGACCCTCCTTTAACTGGAGGAGTACAATGTTTCTTGAGGTTTTCCAAAATTAGTGTCAATTCAGAACCAGTATCCAGTAGATACAAGGAGGCCTGATTATTTCCTTTCCCCTAGTGTACAATTATCCTTGTAAAGGGTCATAGATCCCCCTGGAGAAAGGTTAACAGTAAAATCTGTAAGCACTTCATTAAAGTCCTTCATGGTCACCTGGTCATCCCTTTATTTCCCTTTATTCAAGAGTTTCTGGGTCTACAAACTGCCTCTAGGCTGGAAATTGGTTTGTGGCCTGATATTCCCTTTTGCCATTACTGAATGCAGTCTCTTTCATTGTCGGAGAAATTTTCTGCTTAAACAGATCAAACAAAAATGCAGTAGGTTTCTTATCTATTTTAGGTCTGAAAACACCGTGATTGATTAGCCAGTATGAAAAGTCCATATGAGTCATGCTATCATAAAATTAACTTTACTACCAGCATGGAGGTGAGGGGATACCAGACTTTCCTATTGTAAGATGAGATCCAGACAGTAATTTTATCATTATTTTATTGCTTAAAGCTTTTTAGACTTGGTAATCTATCTAGAATTCAAGGTATCTAGAACAAGACCATGAAAGTTCTAATTCACAATTCATTAGCCCCATTTTCACTCTAAGAGAAGATTTATTTAAACATTAATACTAATTCTATTGTAAAGCACTCTGAAGTTCACAAAGCACTGGTAACTCCTCAGATATTAGGTGAAATACTCAGAGCAAGCATTATTATCCATGCTTTAGAAATGAGAACTACGAAGCTTGCAGAGATTAAATAACTTTCCAAAGATCCCATAGCTATTTAGTGGTACAGATAATGTTCTGGTAAAGATCTGCTTAATGTTAAGCAACATATTTTAATTATTAATTTTTATTTTAACTAAAATGTTTTCAGTTTTATTTTGAGATTACTTAAAGGTTAGACTTTGTATAAATTTCTTGCCTCATCCTTTTACCTTCTAGGGGATTTGGGATGAGACTGAGCACTGGGTTAGTACAGTCATGGACTTTATTTGGAATTGTAATATTTAATTGTTAGAGTAAAGTGATTTTGTGTTTTCAGAGGAACATATGGAAAAGACTATTAACTATCTTTTAGAGGCCAGTTAATATTAAGTTCATGGAGATCAATTCTTGTACAAGTTCAGATAACTTGCTAGTATAATTTCAAAGAGATTGCTTGCTTTAATATGTACATTTTTTCTATTCTAACTTCAGAAATTAATCCATGCACCACTATTACATTATTATATATGTTTACTGAAAATATGATTAGGAAGTTCCATATTCTCCCCTATTTATTTCTTATATTATAGATGAGCAATTTTTACAAACTAGAGACACATATTACTATGCTATTATTATTAACTAAATACTACAATTTATATTAGGGATCATGTATCTTGTACATATGAACTATGTGTTTTGACATATGAATGGCATATGTGTATCTTTACTATCATATAACATTATTACAGCCCCCAAAGAACCTGCAGTCAATATATTCATCTACCCTTTCAACTTTTGTTTCTTTTTCCCTCTCTGAAAAACACAGGTCTCATAATTTTGTTTTCTAGAATATGATTCATTTGATTTCATGCTGTACAGCTTCTTCAGATTGGACTCTTTCAATTAGCTATGTATTTTAAAGATTACTTTATATATTTTCATAACTTTCATGCCTTCATTTTATTGTATGGACATCCAAATTGTAATAACTATGAATAAAGATGCTACATTCATGGGAAAAAAGGGATGGTTTTTTCAAACATATATTGGCCTTATAAAGCATTATCTTTTTTCTTTTTCTGAATATTTATTTACATTTCAAATGTTATCCTCTTTCCTTGTTTCACCACCAGAAGCCTACTATCCCATGCCCCTCATCCTGTTTCCATGACAGTACTTCCCCCAACTCTGTCCCACCTCCCTACATTAACAATACCCTACTCTGGAGCATCCAGCCTTGACAGTATTAAGGGCCTCTCCCATTGATGCCTGACAAGGTCATCCTCTGAATCATATGTGGCTGGAAACATAGGGCCATCCATGTGTACTCTTGGGATGGTGGTTTATTCCCTGGGAACTTAGGGGGATCTGGTTGGTTGATATTGTTATTCTTCTTATGGTGTTGCAAACTCCTTTGACTCCTTCAGTCCTTTCTTTAACTCCTCTATTGGGGACCCAGTTCTCAGTTCAATGGGTGGTTGCAAGCATTCACCTCTGTGTTTTTCAGGCTCTGGCAAAGCATCTCAGGAGACAACTATATCAGGTTCCTGTCAGCATGCACTTCTGACATCTGCAAGATTGTATGGGTTTGATGTCCATATAGGGGATGGATCCCCAGGTGGGACAGTCTCTGGATGGTCTCCATATTTCCTTCTGTGAGAATATTTGTTCCCTCTTCTATGAAGGACCCAAGCCTCCACACTTTGATCTTCCTTCTTTATGAGCTTCATGTGGTCTGGAGTTGTATCTTGGATATTCTGGTATTTGGTCTAATATCCACTTATCACTGAGTACTTACCATGCATGTTCTTTTGTGATTGGGTTACCTCACTCAGGATGATATTTTCTAGTTCCGTCAATTTGCTAAAGTATTTCATGAAGTCAATGTTTTTAATAAATGTGTAGTACTCCATTTATATAAACATACCAGCATCTAGTTATTATAAATAAGGCTGCTATGAACATAGTAGAGCATGTGTCCTTTTTATAGGTTGGAATATATTTGAGGTAAATGCCCAGGAGTGGTATAGTTGGGTACTCAAGTAGCACTATTGCAGTTTTCTGAGGAACTACCAGAATGATTTCCAGAATGGTTGTACCAGCTTGCAATCCCACCAACAATAGAGGAGTGTTCCTCTTTCTCCACATCCTCACCAACATCTGCTGTCACCTGAGTTTTTTACCTTAGCCATTCTGACTGGTTTGTGTGAGGTAGAATTTCAGAGTTGTTTTGATTTGCATTTCCCTGATGAATAAGATTGTTGAACATTCCTTTAGGTGCTTCATGGCCATTTGATATTCCTCAGTTGAGAATTATTTGCTTAGCTTGTATTCAATTATTAATAGGGTTATTTGATTCTCTGAAGACTAACTTCTTCAGTTCATTGTATATATTGGATATTAGCCCTCTGTCAGATGTAGGATTGGTCAAGATTTTTTCCCAATCTGTGATTTGCCATTTTGTCATAATCCTTTGCCTTATAGAAGCTCTTCAGTTTTATGAGGTCCCATTTGTTGAATCTTATCTTAGAGCATAAGCCATTAGTGTTCTGTTCAGGAATATTTCCCCTGTACCCATGGGTTCAAGGTTCTTCCACACTATCTCTTCTATTAGTTTCAGTGTATCTGGTTTTATGTGGAGGTGCTTGATCCACTTGGACTTGAGCTTTGTACAAGGAGATAAGAAAGGGTTGATTTGCATTCTTATACATGATGACCTATAGTTGAACCAGCATCATTTGTTAAAAATACTCTCCTTTTTCTTCTGGATATTTTTAGCTCCTTTGTCAAAGATCAAGTGACCATACGTATGTGGGTTCATTTCTGTCTTCAATTCTATTCCATTGATCTACCTGCCTGTCTCTATACCAATAACATACAGTTTTTATCACTACGGCTCTGTAAACAGGCTGAGGTTAGGGATGGTGATTCCTCCAGAAGTTCTTTTATTGTTCAGAATAGTTTATTGTCCTGGATTTTTTGGTACACCAAATAAATTTGCAAATTGCTCTAAGAATTTAGTTGGAATTTTGATGGGGATTGCATTTAATCTGTAGATTGCTTTTAGCAAGATGGCATTTTTACTATATTACTTCAGCCAATCCATGAGCATGGGAGAGCTTTCCATCTTCTGAGATCTTCTTCAATTTCTTTCCTCAGAAACTTGAAGTTCTTGTCATACAGATCTTTCACATGCTCGGTTAGAGTCACACCAAAGTATTTTACATTATTTGTGACTATTATGAAGGGTGTCCTTTCCCTAATTTCTTTCTCAGCCTGTTTATCCTTTGAGTAAAGAAAGGTTACTGATTTTTTAATTAATTTTTTATTCAGCCACTTTGCTGAAGTTGTTTATCAGGCTTAGTAGTTCTCTGGTAGAACCTTTGGGGTCACTTACATATACTATCATATCATCTTCAAATAGTGATATTTTGCCCTCTTCCTTTCCAATTTGTATCCCTTTCACCTCCTTTTGTTGTCTAATTGCTCTGGCTAGGACTTCAAGTACTATATTGCATAGGTAGGGAGAGAGTTTGCACCCTTGTCTAGTCCCTGATTTTAGTGGGATTGCTTCAAGTCCCTCATCATTTAGCTTGATGTTGGCTACTGATTTGCTGTATATTGTATTTGCTATGTTTAGGTATGAGCTTTGAATTCTTGACCTTCCCAAGAATTTAACTATGAAGGGGTGTTGAATTTTGTCAAATGTTTTCTCAGCATCAATGAAATAATCATGTGTGGTTTTTTTCTTTGAGTTTGTTTATACAGTGGATTTTCATAGATTTCCCTGAGATGAAGTCTAATTGATCATTGTAGACGATCGTTTTGAAGAGTTTTGGATTTGGCTTGTGAGAATTTTATAGAGTATTTTCGTATTGATATTCATAATGGAAGTTGGTCTAAAGGTCTCTCTATTTCTTCGGTTTTTGTAGGATTTAGCTATAAGCCTAATTGTGGCTCCATAGAGTAGTGCTCCTTCTGTTTCTATTTTGTAGAACAGTTTGGAGAATATTGGTATTCGGGCTTCTTTGAAGGTCTGATAGAATTCTGCACTAAAAGCATCTGGTCCTGAGCTTTTGGTGGTTGGGAGATTTTAATGATTGCTTCCATTTCTTTAGGGATTATGGGATGGTTTAGATGATTTATCTGATCCTGATTTAACTTTGGAACCTGATATCTGTCTAGAAAATTGTCCATTTCATCCAGATGTTCCAGTTTTGTTGAGTATAGGCCTTATTTTAGGTGTATTTTTTATAGGTGTATTTTGCTGCTTTTTTTCTAGAGCTTTCAGGTGTGCTATGACGCTGCTAGTGTATGTTCTCTCCAGTTTCTTTTTTTGAGGCACTCAGTACTCTGAGTTTTCCTCTTAGCACTGCTTTCTTTGCATCCCACAAGTTTTGGGATGTTTTGCCTTCATTTTCATTTAAATGTAAAAAGTCTTTAATTTCTTTATTTCTTCCTTGGCCATGTTATCATTAAGTAGAGTGTTGTTCTGCTTCCATGGGTACGTGTGCTTCCTGTTGTTTTGTTGTTACTGAAGACCAGCCTTAGTTCATGGTGATCTGACAGGATGCATGGGATTATTTCAGCCTTCTTGTATCTGTTGAGGCCTGTTTTGTGACTGATTATATTGTCGACTTTAGAGAAGGTACCATGAGGAGCTGAAAAGAAGGTATTTTCTTTTTTAGGATGAAGTGTTCTATAGATACTTGTTAAATCAATTTGGTTCATTTTTTTTATGTTAGTTTCACTGTTTCTCTGTTCAGTTTATATTTCCATGATCTGACTTTTGATATGAATGGGGTGCTGAAGTCATCCACTATTATTGAGTGAGGTGCGATGAGTTCTCTGAGGTTTAGTAAGGTTTCTTTTATGAATGTGGGTGCCCTTGTATGTGGAGCATAGGTATTTAGAATTGAGAGTTCATCTTGGTGAATTTTTCCATTGACGAGTATGAAGTGTCCTCCTTTATCTTTTTTGTTTGTTTGATTTTTGCTTACAAAAATTTTTATTGGATATATTTCTTTATTTACAATTCAAATGATATTCCCTTTCCCGGTTTCCTGTTCATAAGCCCTCTATCCCCTTCCCTTCCCCCATAAGGGTGTCCCTCCCATCACCCCCTTACCTCCCCCGCCCCAACATTCCCCTGCATTGGGGGTGCCAAAGGCTTCCCCTTACACTGGTGCCGAACAAGGCTATTCTCTGCTACATATAGAATTGGAGCCCTGGGTCAGTCCATAGTCTTCGTGTAGTGGTTTAGTCCCTGGAAGCTCTGATTGGTTGGCATTATTCTTATGGGGTTGCAAGCCCCTTCAGCTTTTTCAATTCTTCCTCTAATTCCCCCAAAGGGGGTCCTGTTCTCAATTCAGTGGTTTGCTGCTAGCATTCACCTCTGTATTTGACATGTTCTGGTTGTGTCTCTCAGGAGAGCTCTATATCGGTCCCTTTCAGCATGCACTTTCTAGCTTCATCAATCTTATCTAGTTTTGTTAACTGATTATATTTGGGCCACATGTGGGGCAGGCTCGGAATGGCCTTTCCTTCAGCCTCTGCTCTAAACTTTGCCTCCATATCCCCTCCTATGGACAATTTTGTTCCCCCTTTTAAGAAGGAGTGGAAGCATCCACATTTTGCTCATCCTTCTTCTTGAGCTTCCTGTGGTCTGTAGATTGCATCTTGGGTAATTCGAGTTTTGGGGCTAATTAATGAGTGAATACCATGTGTGTTTTTCTGTGATTAGGTTATCTCACTCAGGATGATATTTTAGTTCATCCCATTTGCTTATGAATTTCATGAAGTCACTGTTTTCGATTGCTGAGTAGTACTCCATTGTATAGATGCACCATATATTTTTTTAATCCATTCCTCTGTTGAAGGGCATCTGGGTTCTTTCCAGCTTCTGGCTATTATAAATAAGGCTGCTATGAACATAGTGGACCATGGTGGAAGATGCTTTTGATGTGTTCTTGGATTCAGTTTATGAATATTTTATTTAGTAATTTTGCATCAATATTCATAAAGGAAATTGATCTGAAATTTTCTCTTTCTTTGTTGAGTCTTTTTGTGGTTTTGATATCAAGGTGACTATAGCCTCATAGAATGAGTTTCGCAATGCTCCTTCTGTTTCTTTGAAAGTCTGGTAGAATTCTAGGCTAAAGCAATCTACTCCTGGGCTTGCTCCCTCTTCTTTTATTTTTTCTTTCTTCCTTTCTCTCTTTCTTTCTTTCTTTCTTTCTTTCTTTCTTTGAGGGGGTTTGGGAGACTTTCAAAGACTGCTTCTATTTCCTCAGGGGTTATAGGACTATATAAACTGTTGTATCTATCTAAAAAAAATCATCCTTTTATTTAGATTTTTCATTTTTGTGGAGTACAGGTGTTTTAAGTAAGATCTAATGATTCTTTAAATTTCCTCTGTTTTATGTCTCCCTTCTCATTTCTGGTTTTGTTAATTTGGATACTGCCTCTCTACCTTTTAATTCGTTTAGATAAAGGTTAGTCTATCATTTTGATTTTCTCAAATAACTAGCTCTCAGTTTTGTCGACTCTTTGTCTTGGTCTCTTTTTTTTCTAATTTGTTGTTTTCAGCCCCAAGCTTGACTATTTCTTGTCATCTGCTCCTTTTGGGTGTGTTTGCTTCTTTTGTTCTAGAGCTTTCAATGTACTTTTTTTTTTTTTTTTTTTTTGTTTTTTTTTTTTTTCATTTTTTTTTGCCAGGTTTTTTTTTTAATTATTATTATTAACTTGAGTATTTCTTATATACATTTCGAGTGTTATTCCCTTTCCCGGTTTCGGGGCAAACATCCCCCTCCCCCCCTCTCCTTCCTTATGGGTGTTCCCCTCCCAAACCTCCCCCCATTGCTTCCCTCCCCGCAACAGTCTAGTTCACTGGGGGTTCAGTATTAGCAGGACCCAGGGCTTCCCCTTCCACTGGTGCTCTTACTAGGATATTCATTGCTACCTATGAGGTCAGAGTCCAGGGTCAGTCCATGTATAGTCTTTGGGTAGTGGCTTAGTCCCTGGAAGCTCTGTTTGGTTGGCATTGCTGTACATATGGGGTCTTGAGCTCCTTCAAGCTCTTCCAGTTCTTTCTCTGATTCCTTCAACGGGGGTCCTGTTCTCAGTTCAGTGGTTTCCTGCTGGCATACGCCTCTGTATTTGCTGTATTCTGGCTGTGTCTCTCAGGAGCGATATGCATTCACATTTTGATCATCCGTCTTGAGTTTCATTTGTTCTAGGCATCTAGGGTAATTCAAGCATTTGGGCTAATAGCCACTTATCAATGAGTACATACCATGTATGTCTTTCTGTGATTGGGTTAGCTCACCAGGATGATATTTTCCAGTTCCAACCATTTGCCTACTTAATTTCATAAAGTCATTGTTTTTGATAGCTGAGTAATATTCCATTGTGTAGATGTACCACATTTTCTGTATCCATTCCTCTATTGAAGGGCATCTGGGTTCTTTCCAGCTTCTGGCTATTATAAATAAGGCTGCGATGAACATAGTGGAGCACGTGTCTTTTTTGTATGTTAGGGCATCTTTTGGGTATATGCCCAGGAGAGGTATAGCTGGATCCTCAGGCAGTTCAATGTCCAATTTTCTGAGGAACCTCCAGACTGATTTCCAGAATGGTTGTAGCAGTCTGCAACCCCACCAACAATGGACGAGTGTTCCCCTTTCTCCACATCCTCGCCAGCATTTGCTGTCACCTGAGTTTTTGATCTTAGCCATTCTCACTGGTGTGAGGTGAAATCTCAGGGTTGCTTTGATTTGCATTTCCCTTATGACTAACGATGTTGAACATTTCTTTAGGTGTTTCTCGGCCATTCGGTATTCCTCAGCTGTGAATTCTTTGTTTAGCTCTGAACCCCATTTTTTAAGAGGGTTATTTGTCTCCCTGCGGTCTAACTTCTTGAGTTCTTTGTATATTTTGGATATAAGGCCTCTATCTGTTGTAGGATTGGTAAAGATCTTTTCCCAATCTGTTGGTTGCCGTTTTGTCCTAACCACAGTGTCCTTTGCCTTACAGAAGCTTTGCAGTTTTATGAGATCCCATTTGTCGATTCTTGATCTTAGAGCATAAGCCATGGGTGTTTTGTTCAGGAAATTTTTTCCAGTGCCCATGTGTTCCAAATGCTTCCCCTAGTTTTTCTTCTATTAGTTTGAGTGTATCTGGTTTGATGTGGAGGTCCTTGATCCACTTGGACTTAAGCTTTGTACAGGGTGATAAGCATGGATCGATCTGCATTCTTCTACATGTTGACCTCCAGTTGAACCAGCACCATTTGCTGAAAATGCTATCTTTTTTTTCCATTGATGGTTTTGGCTCCTTTGTCAAAAATCAAGTGCCCATAGGTGTGGGTTCATTTCTGGGTCTTCAATTCTGTTCCATTGGTCTATCTGTCTGTCTCTGTACCAATACCATGCAGTTTTTATCACTATTGCTCTGTAATACTGCTTGAGTTCTGGGATAGTGATTCCCCTGAAGTCCTTTTTTATTGTTGAGGATAGTTTTAGCTATCCTGGGTTTTTGTTATTCCAGATGAATTTGCAAATTGTTCTGTCTAACTCTTTGAAGAATTGGATTGGTATTTTGATGGGGATTGCATTGAATCTGTAGATCGCTTTTTGGTAGAATGGCCATTTTTACTATATTAATCCTGCCAATCCATGAGCATGGGAGATCTTTCCATCTACTGAGATCTTCTTCAATTTCTTTCTTCAGAGTCTTGAAGTTCTTATTGTACAGATCTTTCCCTTGCTTGGTTAAAGTCACACCGAGGTACTTTATATTATTTGGGTCTATTATGAAGGGTGTCATTTCCCTAATTTCTTTCTCGGCCTGTTTCTCTTTTGTGTAGAGGAAGGCTACTGATTTATTTGAGTTAATTTTATACCCAGCCACTTTGCTGAAGTTGTTTATCAGCTTTAGTAGTTCTCTGGTGGAACTTTTGGGATCACTTAAATATACTATCATATCATCTGCAAATAGTGATATTTTGACTTCTTCTTTTCCGATCTGTATCCCCTTGACCTTCTTTTGTTGTCTGATTGCTCTGGCTAGAACTTCAAGAACTATATTGAATAAGTAGGGAGAGAGTGGGCAGCCCTGTCTACTCCCTGATTTTAGTGGGATTGCTTCAAGTTTCTCTCCATTTAGTTTAATGTTAGCCACTGGTTTTCTGTATATGGCTTTTACTATGTTTAGGTATGGGCCTTGAATTCCTATTCTTTACAGGACTTTTATCATGAAGGGGTGTTGAATTTTGTCAAATGCTTTCTCAGCATCTAATGAAATGATCATGTGGTTTTGTTCTTTCAGTTTGTTTATATAATGGATCACGTTGATGGTTTTCCGTATATTAAACCATCCCTGCATGCCTGGGATGAAGCCTACTTGATCATGGTGGATGATTGTTTTGATGTGCTCTTGGATTCGGTTTGCCAGAATTTTATTAACTATTTTTGCATCGATATTCATAAGGGAAATTGGTCTGAAGTTCTCTTTCCTTGTTGGGTCTTTGTGTGGTTTAGGTATAAGAGTAATTGTGGCTTCATAGAAGGAATTCGGTAGTGCTCCATCTGTTTCAATTTTGTGGAATAGTTTGGATAATATTGGTACGAGGTCTTCTATGAAGGTCTGATAGAATTCTGCACTAAACCCGTCTGGACCTGGGCTCTTTTTGGTTGGGAGACCTTTAATGACTTCTTCTATTTCCTTAGGAGTTATGGGGTTGTTTAACTGGTTTATCTGTTCCTGATTTAACTTCGGTACCTGGTATCTGTCTAGGAAATTGTCCATTTTCTGCAGATTTTCAAGTTTTGTTGAATATAGGCTTTTATAGTAAGATCTGATGATTTTTTGAATTTCCTCTGAATCTGTAGTTATGTCTCCTTTTTCATTTCTGATCTTGTTTATTTGGACACACTCTCTGTGTCCTCTCGTTAGTCTGGCTAAGGGTTTATCTATCTTGTTGATTTTCTCAAAGAACCAACTTTTGGTTCTGTTGATTCTTTCTATGGTCCTTTTTGTTTCTACTTGGTTGATTTCAGCTCTGAGTTTGATTATTTCCTGCCTTCTACTCCTCCTGGGTGTATTTGCTTCTTTTTGTTCTAGAGCTTTTAGGTGTGCTGTCAAGCTGCTGACATATGCTCTTTCCTGTTTCTTTCTACAAGCACTCAGCGCTATGAGTTTTCCTCTTAGCACAGCTTTCATTGTGTCCCATAAGTTTGGGTATGTTGTACCTTCATTTTCATTAAATTCTAAAAAGGTTTTAATTTCTTTCTTTATTTCTTCCTTGACCAGGTTATCACTGAGTAGAGCATTGTTCAATTTCCACGTATATGTGGGCATTCTTCCCTTATTGTTATTGAAGACCAGTTTTAGGCCGTGGTGGTCTGATAGCACGCATGGGATTATTTCTATCTTTCTGTACCTGTTGAGGCCCGTTTTTTGACCAATTATATGGTCAATTTTGGAGAAAGTGCCATGAGGAGCTGAGAAGAAGGTATATCCTTTTACTTTAGGATAGAATGTTCTATAAATATCCGTTAAGTCCATTTGGCTCATGACTTCTCTTAGTCTGTCTACATCTCTGTTTAATTTCTGTTTCCATGATCTGTCCATTGATGAGAGTGGGGTGTTGAAATCTCCCACTATTATTGTGTGAGGTGCAATGTGTGTTTTGAGCTTTAGTAAGGTTTCTTTTACGTATGTAGGTGCCCTTGTATTTGGGGCATAGATATTTAGGATTGAGAGTTCATCTTGGTGGATTTTTCCTTTGATGAATATGAAGTGTCCTTCCTTATCTTTTTTGATGACTTTTAGTTGAAAATTGATTTTATCTGATATTAGAATGGCTACTCCAGCTTGCTTCTTCTGACCATTTGCTTGGAAAGTTGTTTTCCAGCCTTTCACTCTGAGGTAGTGTCTGTCTTTGTCTCTGAGGTGTGTTTCCTGTAGTCAGCAGAATGCAGGGTCCTCGTTGCGTATCCAGTTTGGTAATCTATGTCTTTTTATTGGGGAGTTGAGGCCATTGATGTTGAGAGATATTAAGGAATAGTGATTATTGCTTCCGGTTGTATTCATATTTGGATGTGAGGTTATGTTTGTGTGCTTTTCTTCTCTTTGTTTTGTTGCCAAGACGATTAGTTTCTTGCTTCTTCTAGGGTATAGCTTGCCTCCTTATGTTGGGCTTTACCATTTATTATCCTTTGTAGTGCTGGATTTGTAGAAAGATATTGTGTAAATTTGGTTTTGTCATGGAATATCTTGGTTTCTCCATCTATGTTGATTGAGAGTTTTGCAGGATACAGTAACCTGGTCTGGCATTTGTGTTCTCTTAGGGTCTGTATGACATCAGTCCAGGATCTTCTGGCCTTCATAGTTTCTGGCGAAAAGTCTGGTGTGATTCTGATAGGTCTGCCTTTATATGTTACTTGGCCTTTTTCCCTTGCTGCTTTTAATATTCTTTCTTTATTTTGTGCGTTTGGTGTTTTGACTATTATGTGACGGGAGGTGTTTCTTTTCTGGTCCAATCTATTTGGAGTTCTGTAGGCTTCTTGTATGCCTATGGCATCTCTTTTTTTAGGTTAGGGAAGTTTTCTTCTATGATTTTGTTGAAGATATGTACTGGTCCTTTGAGCTGGGAGTCTTCACTCTCTTCTATACCTATTATCCTTAGGTTTGATCTTCTCATTGAGTCCTGGATTTCCTGTATGTTTTGGACCAGTAGCTTTTTCCGCTTTACATTATCTTTGACAGTTGAGTCAATGATTTCTATGGAATCTTCTGCTCCTGAGATTCTCTCTTCCATCTCTTGTATTCTGTTGGTGAAGCTTGTATCTACAGCTCCTTGTCTCTTCTTTTGGTTTTCTATATCCAGGGTTGTTTCCATGTGTTCTTTCTTGATTGCTTCTATTTCCATTTTTAATTCCTTCAACTGTTTGATTGTGTTTTCCTGGAATTCTTTCAGGGATTTTTGTGTCTCCTCCCTATGGGCTTCTACTTGTTTATTTATGTTTTCCTGGAATTCTTTCAGGATTTTTGTGTCTCCTCTCTATGGGCTTCTACTTGTTTATTTATGTTTTCCTGGAATTCTTTTCAGGCATTTTGCGATTCCTCTCTGTAGGCTTCTACTTGTTCTCTAAGGAGTTCTTCGTCTTTCTTGAAGTCCTCCAGCATCATGGTCAAATATGATTTTGAATCTAGATCTTGCTTTTCTGGTGTGTTTGGATATTCCATGTTTGTTTTGATGGGAGAATTGGGCTCGATGGTGCCAGGTAGTCTTAGTTTCTGTTGCTTGGGTTCCTCACGCTTGCCTCTACGCCATCAGATTATCTCTAGTGTTACTTTGTTCTGCTGTTTCTGAGAGTGGCTAAACTGTCCTATAAGCCTGTGTGTCAGGAGTGCTGTAGACCTGTTTTCCTGTTTTCTTTCTGCCAGTTATGGGGACAGAGTGTTCTGCTTTCGGGCGTGTAGTTTTTCCTTTCTACAGGTCTTCAGCTGTTCCTGTGGACCTATGTCTTGAGTTCACCAGGCAGTTCACTTGCAGCAGAAAAGTTGGTCTTACCTGTGGACGCGAGGCTCAAGTTTGCTCGCGGGGTGCTGCCCACGGGCTCTCCGCGGCGGCAGCAACCAGGAAGATCTGTGCCGCCCCTTCCGGGAGGTTCCGTGCACCAGGGTTCCAGATATCTTTTGTTGTTTTCCTCTGGGATCAGTACTGTGTGCAGCGTGCAGTCTCTTCTGGTTTCCCAGGCGTGTCCACCTCTCTGAAGGTTTAGCTCTCCCTCCCACGGGATTTGGGTGCAGAGAACTGTTTATCCAGTCGGTCCCTTCAGGTGCGGTGTCTCAGACGCAGTGGACCTGCTGCTCCTGGGCCCTCCTCTACGGGTACCCAGAGGCCGTTAACAGTTTCCTCCTGGGCCAGGGATGTGGGCAGGGGTGGACAGCGTTGGTGGTCTCCTCCGCTCTGCTGCCTCAGGAGTGCCCGCCCGACCAGGCGGCGAGAACTCCCCTCCAGGGGGCCTGGGAGCAGAGAGCTGCTGAGGGCAGGGATCCGCCAGCCCCGGAGTCTGGCCAAACACCGGAAGTGTCCGGTCCCAGAGGAACTCCGCCTCTGTGAGACCTGAGTTCACCAGGCAAGTCGTTTTTAGCAGAAAAGTTGGTCTTACCTGTGGACCCGAGGCTCAAGTTCGCTCGTGGGGTGCTGCCCACGGGCTCTCCGCGGCGGCAGCAACCAGGAAGATCTGCCTCAATGTACTTTTAAATTGCGAATCCTCCAATTTCTTTATGAAGGCACTTACTGATGTGAACTTTCCTCTTATTATCATTGTTACTGTATCCCATAAGATTGAGTGTGTTGTGCTTCATTTTCATTAAATTCTAGAAAGCCTTTAATTATTTTCTTTAACCCAGTGGTCACTGAGAGAAGAATTGTTTAGTTTGCGTGAGTTTGTAGGATTTCTGTTGTTTATGTTGATGCAGTCCAGGTTCAATCCGTGATGGTTTGATAAGATACAAGGAGTTATTTCAGTTTTCTTGTATCTGTTGAGGCTTGCTTTGTGACCAACTATGTGTTCAGTTTGGAGAGGGTTCCATGAAGTGCTCAGAAGAAGTTATTTCCTTTTGTCTTCGGATGAGGTAGTCTGAAGATTTGTTAGGTCCATATTATTCATAACGTGGGCTAGTTTCATTATTTCCCTGTTTAGTTTCTTCCTCAATGACCTGTCCATTGGTGAGCCTGGAGTGTTGAAGTTTCCAACTATTAATATGTAAGGTTCAATGTGTGATTTAAGCTTTAGTATTATTTCTTTTATGGATGTGGTACTCTTGCATTTGAAGCATCGATGTTCAGAATTGAGATATCATCTTGGTGAACTCTTCCTTTGATGACAATGAAGTATCCTTCCCCATCTCTTTTGGCAAAGTTTGGTTAAAATTCTATGTTATTGGATATGAGAATGGCTACTCCAGCTTGCTCTTTGGGTCTGTTTGCTTAGAAAACTTTCCAGCTCTTTATTTTGAAAGTAATGTCTGTCTTTGTTCCTGAACTGTGTTTCCTGCATACAGCAGAATTATGGATTACTTATTGCAAGACATCTGTCCAGGCCCTACCTTTAGATTTAGAATCTTTGTTGAAAGCTCAGGTGTTATTTATTAAAGGCTAGGTTCACAGCCAAAACTATAAAGCTTTATCTTAAAAATTTATATGGTCCTTGGCTTTAAAATCATGGTTCCATGTTCAAATATTAATTTTGATATAACTTATTTGCCTATTATTTTCTTCATTTTGCATTGTTATTTTATATTTAACATTGGGATATACAGTCAACTTTTCATTCATAGGTTAAGTTATTTGCCACAGCATATTTTATATACTGCTGGACTTGATTTCCTGCTCAAATAGATTCCAAAGTTCCTTCGATATAACATATGAAATAGTCAAACATCAACCACTGTTATGAGATCATATAAATATTTAGAACATGGCCCAACCAGAAAAGGCAGTAGTTTATTTTAAAAATTGGTTTGAATTGTTCTAGACATTACATAAATGCTGTTACGAAAGGTTTAAAAATGGCAACACAACTCTGTGTACAATAGTTACTGAACAGGCACAAAGCCCCAAGCTCAGCTCCAAAATTTGGTCACCCCATTTCTTAATCATTCCAATAAATATATATCTAATCCTACAATTTTCCAGAGTAAAAGGAGAGGCATATCCTATGGTTTATCTTCTTGGAAATTTAGCCTCATCTAATTAATTATTATCACAAACATGATTACCACACAGTCTAATCATAAGTTGTATTTTAGCTTCAGCTTACAATAATTTCCTCCTGCACCTCCTGGATCGTATATCCTCTCCTTATGCAATCTATGTCTTAGCTATACTAACTCACCATTTAAAAGGTAAATCAAACTTCATCACTCAATTACTTTAGCCTGTTATTCCAAATCCAAATACTTAAGACCCACTGTGGTGCCACACACTCGAAACCTCAGTAGAGCCTATTAAAGGGCAGTATGGTCTATCTAGTGAGGCTCTGTTTTCAAACAAAACAAAACAACATCATGAAGTTAAAACTTACCATCCTTACAATAGCCTATGATTTATATGCAAGCTGTCACAACTAATGACTTGATGGCATAGCTTTCCATGAAGAAGAATGCCCCATTCTTTCCTCTATTTAACTAAGGATACATAATTATGTGTTTGCTCATTCCAAGCTCCATTAGACTGAACTTCATCAGAGAGACTCCTCTGTACTTTATGACATTCTCTTCTTCCTAGAGTACAAGCCACTAGCTAACTGCTTGTTTGTTTACTTATCAGTAACATATATAGGCATGTGCATAAATGTAAACCCAAACATAACATATTTTCTTGGTTTATTTATTAGTTATCCCAAGGAATAGATATGATTATAGCTTAAAAATGCTTGAAATAAATACTTGTCAAAAATGAGTGAAAGGGGTCTTTCTCCCAGGTATGTAGTTAATTTCTATTAGGAACCAAAGATTGTCCAAAGCAAAATAATATTTCTTTTGAAATTACACATAACCATAATAATTCTGTAAATGAAAGATAATTATCCTCTTTTTAACCTTTACGATTCCAAGAAATTAAAACTTGAATACAGCTATAGATCATACCAGTCATAAAGCTAGAGTCTACAATGTTTAAAAATCAAGCTTCAACCCTCAGAAACATTGTGTGCCTCTAATAATCACAGACCGCAGTCTGTAGATTTAGGATTAAACACCAAACACCAGTGATAATCATCTAAATAGCTGTTCACAGACTTTTATAACACCTTGTCAAATCTCAGTGATTAGAATTTAGACAAGAACATCATGCTTCTACAGAAAATATTTTATTCTAGGTTGCCAAGCTGTGGAATAACAGCCTTCATCAGAAAAAATGAGTGATGCCTCACCCTTCCAAAATGGAATACGACATAGGCTTTCACAAAAATCACATATATATCTTTAAATATTTACATACTGTACATATTTTCACATACTCCTAAATACATAAAAATTAGGAAACTCATGTAGCACTTGAGTTTCAGATCTGATTTGTTCATCCCTTTGGCTTCTTTTGACACCTAGACCTTCAGAGTGAACAAAAAGAGCACATTTTCCAGGCAGTCTATTTTCTCACTCTACATGTTGTTAATCTCACACACACTAAATTCTGAAATGTTTTGACCAAAGCTTAAAGGTTATTCAGGAAGAGGAATAGTAGTCCTGGAACAGGATGTTGTTCACTAAGGGAACAGTCAGTTCCTTCCTTTCTGGGCCCAGGATGAAGAAACATATCTTTATTTAGGCAAGTGTCAGTCACTCAGAGAATTCTATCCTCAAATGAAACCCTTGGCAAAGATGATTCCTTTGTGTCTTAAAAACACCTAAACTTCATGATTTGTTTTTATTATTATGAGAGTTCTTTACTTTCCAAAGCTTTACTCTATGAAGCCATAGTGTCTGTAGAAAGCAGTAGAGGAAGAAGGTAATCTAACAAAAGCAGGAATAAGTGGCAGCAATATAAAGAGCTGCAGGAATTCAAAATACCATCCCTACCTCTGCTCCATGCAAAACTGCCAAGATTGCAGGGGAAGAAGCCCTATCCACTAAGGCAGTGGTGAGTGCATGGGAGCAGGTCATCTCCAAGACAAGCCAGAGACCAGGGTGTCTAAGTGGGCAACTAACTGAGACTCCTAGAAATCAGGGATATGCATCCTGTAGTGACCACTTTCTATAGCCAGGCAGGACTCCCAGTGGAGAGATAAAGACAGCAACCCACCCACAAAACCTTCACCTAAAATGTGTCCTGCCTACAAGATATGCAGAGACAAAGGCAAAGCAGAGAAAGAGGGAATAGACAACCAATGACTGCCCCAAACTGAGACCCATCTCATGACCAAGCACCAATCCCTGACACTATTCACAATACTCTGTTATGCTTGCACACAGGAACCTAGCATAACTGTCCTCTGAGAGGCTTCTCCCAGCAGCCAATGGAAAAAGATGCAGAGATTCACAGCCAAACATTAGATGGAGCTAGGGAGTCTTGTAAAAGAGTTGGGGGAAGGATTGCGGGACCTGAAAGAGGACAGAAAATCCACAGGCAAAACAAGAGGGTCAACTGACCTACAACTTTGGGGGCTCCCAAAGACCAAATATGGGCCGGAACTAGGCCCCTGCTTATCCACAATATATGTGCAACTTGGTCTTCATCCAGATTCCCCAAACAATTAGTTCAGTGTCTTCCCTGAATCTATTGCCAACCTGTGGATCCAGTTTCCCTAATAGTCTGTCATGTCTGGCCTAAGTGGGAGATGATTTGACTGGTCCTGCAGTGACTTCATGTGTGGGGGATGGGGGTATTATCTCTTCAGAAGAGAAGGGGAAGAGGTAATTAGGGGGAGGATCTATATAAGGGAGTACTAAAAAAGGTGCTGATACTGGGATAAAAAGTGAATAAATAAATTTGAAAAATGAAAAAGTATTTGCTGGTAAATGGAGTACATATAAAATGTTCCACTCATGTAGATGATGCAGTTTTTCTACTATGATAAAGGCTGGTGCTAGGGATAAAATCTCCTTTAATTTCCTGTTTCTTATACCTGTGTTACTTTATTGCTTCATTCAGACTCCTGACATATCATGAGCAGAACAGGAAGAGGTATTTGAGACAACTTGAAGGTGTGGTGTAATATAAAATGTATTTGGCCTATTTCCCAGAGCTTCTAAAGCACTTGGATTTGCTTAATGAGGTAGAATTACCTGTTATTCTTTCTTAACAAACAGAGTTGGATCTGTATTTATGTAAATGGGATGACAGTGGTGGATACCCCAGACAGAGGCATGGTGCTTGTTGCTAGAAATACTGGTTAGACTAGAGTTAGAGCCTAGGTGAAAGTGGGGATGAGCTGGAGTCTATACACTTTTGACTGTGTGCAAGATTCAGTGGACTTCTGCAGTGCCCGATGCATTGGAGATGCCTGGACAGTGAGGACTCAACCAGGGCATGGACTTTGTGTCTCTTCCTGATTCCTTGCCCTGTGAACCATATCATTTGCAATATTGCTTATAAGACCCAGTGAACCAGGCTTTTTGTTTTTTCTGTCTTTACAAGATAATTAAACCCTAAGAAAGAATAATGGAAACTCCAATTTAAAGCTGCAATGCCTAAATGAATGGCACTGGAAAATATCATCCTGAGTGAGGTAACCCAGTCACAAAAGAACATACATGGTATGTACTCACTAGTAAGTGGCTATTAGCCCAAAAGCTTGGAATACCCAAGATACAATTCACAAACCACATGAAGCTCAAGAAGAAGGATGACCAAAATGTGGATGCTTCAGTCCTTAGAAGGGGGAACAAAATACTCATAGAAGGTAGAGGGTGGGAGAGACTTGGGAGGAAGAAAGGAGGAGGAGGGAGAAAGTGGGGCAAGATCGGGTAGGAGAAGAGACAAAGATGATATACAGAGGGTCAGATATTTGAACAGAGGTGTGCACCAATCAGGGATGGGGAACTGGGGGTACCCACCAACAAGTCCCAGATGTCAGTAAAGCAAGAGGCTCCCAGGACCCAACAGGGATGAGATTAGCTGGAATGCCCAACAAAGGGGAAGGAGAATCTAAACATATCCAGAGGTTAGGTAAGGCCCCCAGTTGGGGAATGGAGTCACTTACTCTCAAAATTTTAACCCAGAATGGCTTCTATCTAAAGAAAATATGGAGTCAAAGAGTGGAACATAAACTGAAGGAAAGGCCATCCAGAGACTGCCGCACCTGGGAATCCATCCCATTTGTCACCAAACCCAGCCACTATTGCTGATGCCAAGAAGTGCTTGCTGACAGGATCCTGATATGAATGTCTCTGGAGAGGCTCTGCCAGTGCCTAACAAATACAGATGAGGATGCTTGGAGCTAACTATTAGACTGAGTGTGGGGAACCCAGTGGAGGAGATAGAGAAAGGACTGAAGGAGCTGAGGGGTTGGAAACACCATAGGAAGAACAACAATATCAGCCAACCAGAGCCAGCAGAGCTCCTAGGGGCTAAACTACTAATCAAAGACTACACATCGCTCTAGTCATGTATGTAGCAGAGCATGACATTGTCTGGCATCAATAGGAAGAGAAGCCCTTGGTCCTGTAAAAACTCAATTTCCCCAGTGTAGGGGAATGCCAGGGTGGTAAGGTTGGAGTGGGTGGGTGGAAGGGGGAGCATCCTCATAGAAGCAGGGGAAGAGGAAATGGGAGAGATGGGAAATGGAAAAGAGGATAACATTTGAAATTTAAATACATAAAATATCCAATAAAAAATGCTGCTATGCCTAAAGTATGGGAGACCTCATGTAATATAGTAGTAATGTACTAAATAGGGGATGTGTTGTATGAATTTTTAACCAGTGCTATCAGTGTTACAATTAAATTGAAAAAAAAAAAGAATCCAACAGTTGTTCACTGAAGAATAACTCATGTCTTATTTTATTTTCTTGTTTCTGAGATAAAAAAAAACCTGGCAAAGCAAATTTGCCTTAATGAGAAAAGGTTTGTTTCAATTTACAGTTCAAGGGTATAATTCATCACAGTGGGGCAGTCACAGCAGTGGGAACCAAATCACCTGATCACATTGCATCCCCAGTTAAGAAACAGACAAATGAGTGCTCTTGCCCTTCATAGTGTCATCACTTGTATAGAGCCCAAGAACCCCTGCCTGGGGTGTGGTTCTGCCCAAAATTAAGATGGATCTTCCCACTGCAATTACCGTAATCAAAATAATCCCTCAAAGGCATACTTAGAGGCCCATTCTCTGGTAATTTTCTGTCAAATTGGTGAATAAAACCAGCTGTCACAGTTGGCATGAAGGATTGGGGGGAATATCAGACTTGTATTTTGGATACAAAAAATGTATTATGTAAATAGAATATGCTTTTTATATCTCTTACCAAAAGTAAATAAGCTAAACAAATATCAGTAGAAGTTTGGCCCTGGAGAGGAGCAGACACTCCTGGGAAAACAGAGGAGACTACTATATGCCCACAGCCCTGACTCTAGAGGAAAACGCCTAGCACCATCTGGGTCCCCTGCACACAGGGACCCAGGAGCAGTAGGGGCAGGCCCTTCTGGTTGGCGCCCTCAGGGAGAGCTGAAAGGCAACCCCAAGGAGTGACTTCAGGCCCAAGACCAGAGGTAAGACCAACTTTTCTGTTCCAAGTGACCTGGCCCAAAGCTCCCTGCTCCCAAACCCCGTGGGAGAGAAAGCTGCTCACACAGAAGTGTGGGCAATCCTGAGACTGGATGGCAAAAGAGACTGCCACTTCTGCCCACTTTGACCACATCCCTGGCCCAAGAGGAAACTGTATAGTGCCTCTGGACACAGGAAGATAGGAGCAGTCAAGCTGCAGGAGCCCTGCTGTCCAGACTGTGCCTGGATCTGAACTGAATCAGTCAACCAGCTCCCTGCAACCAAATCCCTTGGAGGCAGGGGTGGGGGTGGGGGGGCAGTGTTGACCTTCAGAGCGGGAGACACTCCTGGGAAAGCAGAGGAGACTACCCTCTGCCCACATTCCTGACTCAAGAGGAAAACGCCTTGTGCCATCTGTGGCCCCTGCTCACAGGGACCTAGGAGAAGTAGTGGCGGCCCTTCTGGTTCCCACCCACAGTGACAGCTGAAAGCAAGGCAGCAGGAATGACTACACACCTGAGGGCAGAACACTCTGTTCCCATAACTGGCTGAAAGAAAACAGGAAAACAGGTCTACAGCAATCCCGACACACAGGCCTACAGGATGGTCAAGCCACTGTCAGAAACAGCAAGACAAGCTAACACTAGAGAAAACCTGATGTCGAGAAGCAAGTGCAGGATTCCAAGCAACAGAAACCAAGACTATATGGCATCATCAGAGCCCAATTCTCCCACCAAAGCAAACTCTAAATATCCAAACACAACAGAAAAGCAAAATCTACATTTAAAATCACATTTTAACATGATGATGGAGGATTTAAGAAGGCCATAAATAACTTCCTTAAGGAAATACAGGATAAAACAAATAAACAACTAGAAGCCCTTAAAGAAGAAACACAAAAATCCCTTAAAGAACTACTGGAAAAAACAACAGGGGTTGGGGATTTAGCTCAGTGGTAGAGCGCTTGCCTAGGAAGCGCAAAGGCCCTGAGTTAGGTCCCAACTCCGAAAAAAAAAAAAAAAAAAAAAAAAAAAAAAAAAACCAGGAGAAGAAAATGAACAATACCATCCAGGAGCTAAAAATGGAAATAGAAAAATAAAGAAAGCACAAAGGGAGACAACCATGGAAAAGAAAACCTAGGCAAGAGACCAGGAGTCACAGATGCGAACATCACTAACACAGTGCAAGAGATAGAAGAGAGAATATCAGGAGCAGAAGATTCCATAGAAAACATTGACACAACTGTCAAAGATGATGTAAAACAGAAAAATCTACTAGCCCTAAACATACAGGAAATCCAGGACACAATGAGAAGATCAAACCTAAGGATAATAGGTATAGAAGAGAGACTCCCAACTTAAAGAACCAGTAAATATCTTCAACAAAATCATAGAAGAAACTTCCCTAACCAAAAGAAAGAGATGCCCATAAACATACAAGAAGACTACAGAACTCCAAATAGATTAGACCAGAAAAGAAACTCCTCCTGTCAGATAATAGTCAAAACACCAAATGCACAAAACAAAGAAAGATATTAAAAGCAGTAAGGGAAAAATGTCAAATAACTTGTAAAGGCAGACCTATCAGAATTACACAAGACTTCTCACCAGAGACTATGAAAGGCAGAAGATTCTGGACAGATGTCATACAGACTCTAAGAGAACAGAAATGCCAGCCCAGGTTACTGTATCAACAAAAGTTTTCAATTAAAATAGATGGAGAAACCAAGATATACCATGACAAAACCAAATTTACACAGTATCTGTCTACAAATCCAGCCCTACAAAGGATAATAAATGGTAAAACCCAACACATGGAGGCAAGCTATACCCTAGAAAAGGCAAGAAACTAATATTTTTGCAACAAAACAAAAAAAGAGAAGCACACAAACATAATCTCACCTCCAAATATGAATATAACAGGAAGCAATAATCACTATTCCGTAATATCTCTCAATATCAATGGACTCAATTCTGCAATAAAAAGACACAGATTAACAAACTGGATACAAATGAGGACCTGGCATTCTGCTGTCTACAGGAAACACACCTCAGAGAAAAAGACAGACACTACCTCAGAGTGAAAGGCTAGAAAACAACTTTCCAAGAGAATGGTCTGAAGAAGTAACCTGCAGTAGCCATTCTAATATCGAATAAAATCGATTTTCAACCAAAAGTCATAAAAAAAAGATAAGGAAGGACACTTCATATTCATCAAAGGAAAAAAATCCACCAAGATGAACTCTTAATCCTAAATATCTATGGTCCAAATACAAGGGCACCTACATACATAAAAGAAATCTTATTAAGCTCAAAGCACACATTGCACCTCACACAATAACAGTTGGAGATTTCAACATCCCACTCTCATCAACAGACAGATCATGGAAACAGAAATTAAACAGAGACGTAGACAGACTAAGAGAAGTCATGAATCAAATAGGCTTAACAGATATTTATAGAACATTCTATCCTAAAACAAAAGGATGTACATTCTTCTCAGCTCCTCATGGTACTTTCTCCAAAATAGACCATATCATTGGTCACAAAACAGGCCACAACAGATACAGAAAGATAAAAATAACCCATGCATCCTATCAGACCACCACGGGCTAAGGTTGGTCTTCAATAACAATAAGGGAAGAACGCCCACATATACATGGAAGTTGAACAATGCTCTACTTAATGATAGCCTGGTCAAGGAAGAAATAAAGAAAGAAATTATAGACTTCTTAGAATTTAATGAAAATGAAGGTACAACATACCCAAACTTATGGGACACAATGAAAGTTGTGCTAAGAAGAAAACTCATAGCTCTGAGTGCCTGCAGAAAGAAACAGGAGAGAGCATATATCAGCAGATTGACAGCACACCTAAAAGCACTAGAACAAAAGAATGAAATATGCCCAGGAGGAGTAGAAGGCAGGAAATAATCAAACTCAGAGCTGAAATCAACCAAGTAGAAACAAAAAGGATTATACAAAGAATCAACATAACCAAAAGCTGGTTCTTTGAGAAAATCAACAAGATAGATAAACCCTTAATCAGACTAACCAGAGGGCACAGAGAATGTGTCTAAATTAACAAAATCAGAAATGAAAAGGGAGACATAACAACAGACCCAGAGGAAATTCAAAAAATCATCAGATCCTACTACAAAAGCCTATATTCAACAAAACTTGAAAATCTGGAGGCAATGGACAATTTCCTAGACACATAGCAGGTACCAAAGTTAAATCAGGAACAGATAAACCATTTAAACAACCCCATAACTCCTAAAGAAATAGAAGCAGTCATTAAAGGTCTCCCAACCAAAAAAGAGCCCGTGTCCAGATGGCTTCAGTGAAGAATTCTATCAGACCTTCATAGAAGACCCCATACCAATACTATCCAAACTATTTCACAAAATTGAAACAGATGGAGCACTCCCGAATTCCTTCTATGAAGCCACAATTACTCTTATACCTAAAGCACACAAAGACTCAACAAAGAAAGAGAACTTCAGACCAAATTTCCTTATGAATATTGACACAAAAATACTCAATAAAATTCTTGCAAACTGAATCCAAGAACACATCAAAACAATCATCCACCATGATCAAGTAGGCTTCATCCCAGGTATGCAGGGATGGTATAATATACAGAAAACCATCAACATAATCCACTATATAAACAAACTGAAAGATAAAAACCATATGATTTCATTAGACGCTGAGAAATCATTTGACAAAATTCAACACCCCTTCATGATAAAAGTCTTGGAAAAAACAGGAATTCAAGGCCCATACCTAAACATAGTAAAAGCCATATACAGCAAACCAGAAGCTAACATTAAACTAAATGGAGAGATTTGAAGCAATTCCACTAAAATCAGGGACTAGACAAGGCTGCCCACTCTCTCCCTATTTATATAATATAGTCCTCAAAGTCCTAGCCAGAACAATCAGACAACAAAAGGAGATCAAAGGAATACAGACTGGAAAGGAAGAAGTCAAAATATCACTACTTGCAGATGATATTATAATATATTTAAGTGACCCGCAAAAGTTCCACCACAGAACTACTAAACCTGATAAACATCTTCAGCAAAGTGGCCAGGTATAAAATTAACTCAAGCAAATCAGTAGCCTTCTTCTACACAAAAGATAAATAAGCTGAGAAAGAAGTTGGAAAATGACACCCTTCATAATAGTGCCAAATTATATAAAATACCTCAGTATAACTTTAACCACGCAAGTGAAAGATCTATATGATAAGAACTTCAAGTCTCTGAAGAAAGAAATTGAAGAAGATCTCCCATGCTCATGGATTGGCAGGACTAATATAGTAAAAATGGCCATTTTACCAAAAGAGATCTACAGATTCAATGCAATCCCAATCAATATTCCAATCCAATAATTCATAGAGTTAGACAGAACAATTTTTAAATTCATCTGGAATAACAAAAACCCAGGATAGCTAAAACTATCCTCAACTATCCTATGACTTCAGGGGGAATCACTATCCCAGATCTCAAGCAGTATTACAGAGCAATAGTGATAAAAACTGCATGGTATTGGTACGGAGACAGACAGATAGACCAGTGGAATAGAATTGAAGACCCAGAAATGACCCACACACCTATGGGCACTTGATTTTTGACAAAGGAGCCAAAACCATCCAATGGAAAAAAGAACATTTTCAGCAAATGGTGCTGGTTCAACTTGAGGTCGGCATGTAGGAGAATGCAGATCGATCCATGCTTATCACCCTGTACAAAGCTTAAGTCCAAGTGGATCAAAGACCTCCACATCAAACCAGATACACTCAAACTAATAGAAGAAAAAGTGGGGAAGAATCTCGAACACATGGGCACCAGAGAAAATTTCCTGAACAAAACGCCAATGGCTTATGCTCTAGGATCAAGAATCAACAAATGGTATCTCATAAAGCTACAAAGCTTCTGTAAGACAAAGGACACTGTTGTTAGCACAAAATGACAACCAACAGATTGGGAAAAGATCTTTACCAATCCTACAACTGATAGAAGGCTTATATCCAAAATATACAAGAACTTACAAAAGTAGACTGCAGGGAAACAAATAACCCTATTAAAAAATGGAGTTCAGAGCTAAACAAAGAATTCACAGCTGAGGAATATTGAATGGCTTTGAAGCACCCAAAAAAAAATGTTCAACATCTTTAGTCATAAGGGAAATGCAAATAAAAGCAATCCTGAGATTCTACCTCACACCAGTGAGAATGGCTAAGATCACAAACTCCAGCGACAGCAGATGCTGGCAAGGATGTGGAGAAAGAAGAACACTCCTCCATTGTTGGTAGGATTTCAGACTGATACAAACGTTCTGGAAATCAGTCTGAAGGTTCCTCAGAAAATTGGACATTGAACTACCTGAGGACCCAGCTATACCTCTCTTGGGCATATACCCAAAAGATGCTCCAACATACAACAAAGACACAGACACATACTCCACTATGTTCATAGCAGCCTTATTTATAATAGCCAGAAACAGGAAAGAACCCAGATGCCCTTCAACAGAGGAATGATGGATACAGAAATGTGGTACATCTACACAATGGAGTAGTACTCAGCTATCAAAAAACAGTGGCTTCATGAAATTCATAGGCAAATGGATGGAACTAGAAAATATCATCCTGAGTGAGGTAACCCAATCACAGAAAAACACACATGGTATTCGCTCACTGATAAGTGGATATTAGCCCAAATGCTCAAATTACCCGAGATGCACAGACCACATGAAATTCAAGAAGGATGACTGAACTGCGGATGTTTTACTCCTTCTTTAAAAGGGGAACAAGAATACCGTTAGGAGGGGATACAGAGGCAAAATTTAGAACAGAGACTGAAGAACGCCCATTCAGAGCCTGCCCCACATGTGGCCCATACATTTACAGCCACCAAACTAGATAAGATAGATGAAGCAAAGAAGTGCAGGCTGACAGAAACCGGATGTAGATCTCTCCTGAGAGACACAGCCAGAATATGGCAAATACACAGGTGAATGCCAGCAGCAAACCATTGAACTGAGAACAGAACCCCCGTTGAAGGATCAGACAAGGGACTGAAAGAGCTGAAGGGGCTCGAGACCCCATATGAACAACAGTGCCAACCAACCAGAGCTTCCAGGCACTAAGCCACTACCCAAAGACCATACATGGACTGATTCTGGGCTCCAAATTCATAAGTAGTGATGAATAGCCTAGCAGTGGAAGGGGAAGCCCTTGGTCCTGCCAAGGCTGGACCCCCAGTGAGCGGGATTGTTGGGGAGAGGATGGTAATGGGGGTATGGATGGGGAGAGGAATACCCATATTGAAGGAGGTGGGGAAGGGTTAGGGGGATGTTGGCCTGGAAACAGGGAAAGGAAATAACATTTGAAATGAAAATAAGAAATACCCAATTCAATAAAGATGAAAAAAAAAAAAAGAAATTTGGCCCTGGTTCTTCCTCTCAGTTCCATGCTCCCAGAAATAAGACTCAGACTCAAAATAAATTTACATATACCTTGTGCATACAGTTAGGCTCTTTGACTAGATCATAACTTATATAATGCATTTACTATAGTCTACATTCTGCCACATCGCTGGTTACCTATGTTCAGGTACTTTGTGTCCTTCTTATCACATCTTTCCAGGTAAATCTTCCATGCCTGGCTCTATATTCTCTCTATCTTCCAGAGGGCCATCTTCTATTCTACCCATATCTGTAGGCCATAGGTTTTTTTAATTGACAGGCGATGCATCCATATCACACAGTTATTCTCTCCACGATTCCCCCTTTATAGTCCAACAAAAGTCTCTTTTTCATTCTAATATGAATTTAATACAATTATAATAATTATGAAAACTATAAGGTATGATATATATTTACAGTGTCCAGTCTGTAGTATTTGACAATTAAGGAAAACTTTCTATTATTTATCCTATGTTGGTATATTCAAAGCTTTTTGCCTAACTCAAATTTTATCCTAACTTGAATTATCAACCTAAAAAGTACTTCTAGATCTAAAGCATCTTCTTAAATTCTAAATAACTCAAGCATAATTATTAGGCTATAATTATCCAGTCTTTAACCCCATCAGAGACTTGAGAAGGGAGTTAATATTACCTAAGTATGCAGTAAATGCAGGTAAGCATTTCAAAAACTATAGAAAAGACAGACAGTTGGTTGCCTGAACAGCTATACACTATTTTTAAACATTGGAGCATCATCTTCAGCTTTATGGTCAATAATAACTGACAGACATTTTTGTGAAGCATGAATTATAAAGGACTTGCTTATCTTGTCTTAGCAATACAGACCACTATACCCAGCAAAACTCTCAATCACCATAGATGGAGAAAACTAGATATTTGAAGACAAATCTAAATTTAAACACTATCTATCCACAAATTCAGCCTTACAGAAGATACTAGAAGGAATACTCCAATCCAAGAAAACACAGGAAATAAGTAATTCCATACTAGCAAAAACAAGGAAAGCACACACACACACACACACACACACACACACACACACACACACAATTCATCAATATCAAAATAACAGGAAATAACAATCATTGGCATTAATAACTCTCAACATCAATGAACTCAATAAAAAAGACACAGTCTAACAGAATGGATGCAAAAACAGGATCCATCATTCTGTCACATACCAGAAACACACCTCAGCAATAAAGATTCACATTACCTCAGAGTAAAGGCCTGGAAAAAAAAGTCTTCCAAGCAAGTGGACCTTAAAAACAAGCTGGAGCAGCCATTCTAATATCTAATAAAGTGGACTTTCAACCAAAATGAATCAAAAAAAGAGAGAGAAGGACACTTCATACTCATCAAAGGAAAAAAATCTACCAAGATATCTCAATTCTGAATATCTATTCCTCGAATAGAAGGGTATCACCATTTAAAGAAACATTGCTAAAACTTAAATTCTACCTGAAACTTCACGTATTAATAGTGGGAAATGTTCATACTCCTCATCAATTGACAGGTAATCTAGAAAAAAAAACTTAAGAGAAATAATGAAACTAATAGACATTATGAATCAAACAAAAACCTAAAAGATATCTGTAGAATAGTTCACCCAAACACAAAACAATATAGTTTCTTTTCAGCATCTCAGAGATACTTCTCTAAAATTGACTGTATATTTGTCACAAAGCAAGCCTAAACAGATACAAAAAATGAAATAATGCCTTGTATCTTATCAGACAACCATGGATTATATTATCAACAACAGCAACAGAAACACTGGAAAGCCTACATACTCGTGGTAATTTAATAACTCTCTATTAATGATATCTGGGTCAGGAACAAATAAAGAAATAAATTAAAGACTTCCTAGAATTCAATGAAAATGAAGGCACAACATACCCAAATTTATAGGGCACAATGAAAACAGTATTAAGAGGAAATTTCATCCCATCAATTGCCTTCATAAAGAAATTGGAGAGATCTTAAAAGCACACTTCAAAGCCAGCATACTTAAGTGGAGTAGATGGCAGGAAATAATCAAAATAAGGTCTGAAACCAATCAGCTAGAAACAAAGAAAACAATACAAAAACTCAATAAAAGCAAGATCTGGTTCTTTGAGGAAATCAACAAGATAGTCAAATGCTTAGCCAAACTAACCAAGAGAAAGAGAAACAGTGCCCAAATAAACAAAATCAATAGGGAAAGCATAACATAACAACAGACATTCAAAGAATCATTAGGTCTTACTATAAAAGCCTGTACTCCGCAAAACTGGAAAATCTCAAGGAAATGGATGATTTTATAGACAGATACCACTTACCAAAGTCATATCAAGATCAGGTAAACAGCCTGATAACCCCTAAAGAAATAGAAGCAGTCACTAAAAGTCTCCCAACCCAAGAAAGTCCAGGACCAGATGGTTTTAGTACAGAATTCTACCAGACTTTAAAAGAAGAGCTAATACCAAACTCTTCAAATTCTCAAACTGTTACACAAAATAGAAACAGAAGGAACACTGCCAAACTCATTCTATGAGGCCACAGTTACACTGATACCTAAACCACACAAAGACACAACAAAAAATGAGAACTTCAGATGGATTTTTTTTACCAACACTAATGCAAAATACTCAGTGAAATACTTAAAAATTAATCCAGGAACATATCAAAAACATCATACAACATGATCAAGTAGGCTTCATCTCAGGGATGCCAGGATGGTTCAGTATATGAAAATCCATCAATGAAATTCGCCATATAAGCAAACTGGAAGAAAAATCACATGATTATCTGACAGATGCTAAAAAGGTTTTGGTAAAATCCTACACCCCATCAAGTTAAAGATATTTAAAAAATCAGGGATACAGGGCACATACCAAAACACAAGCAAAGCCAATAGCCAACATTAAACTAAAAGGAGAGAAATTTAAAGCATTTCCACTAAAATCAAAAACAAGACAAGGCTATCCACTCTCCATGTCTATTCAATATAGTACTTGAAGTTCTAACTGGTACAATAAGAAAACTAAAGAAGATCAAGGGAATAAAAATTGGAAATGAAGAAGTCAAACTATCACTATTTGAAGATGATATGATAGTATACATAAGCAACCTCAAAAATTCTACCAGACAAGTTCTACAGCTGATGAATAGCTTCAGCAAACAGGCTGGATACAAAATTAACTCAAAGAAATTAATAGCACTCATTTATACAAATAATAAGTTAGATGAGAAAGAAATTAGGGAAACAGTCCTCTTTATAATAGCTGAAATGATAAGAAAATATCTTGGTGTAACTCTAACCAAGAAAGTGAAAGATCTGTACGATAAGAACCTCAGGTCCCTGCAGAAAGAAATTGAAGAAGATATCAGAAGATGGAAAGATCTCAATTGCTCACACGAAATATGAACATGAACATGTTTCTCCAATGAGCATAGTGAAAATGGCCATCTTACCAAAAGTGAGCAACAGATTCAACATTGTCCCTATTAAAATTCCAGCACAATTTTTATAAACCTTGAAAGAGCAATTCTCAACTTCATATGAAATAGAAACAATATAGCCAAAACAATCCTGTACAATAAAAGTACTTCAGAAAGAATTACTATCCCTGACCTCAAGCTGTAGCACAAAGCAATAGTGATAAAAACTGCATGGTATTGGTACAGAAACAGATATGTTGATCAGTGAATCTAATCAAAGACCTGGAAATAAATCTATAGACCTATGGACACTTGATTTTTAATAAATAAGCTAAAAGTATGCAATGGAAAAAAGTAAGCATCTTTAGCAAATGGTGGTGGTTTAACTAGATGTCTACATGTAGAAGAACGGAAACAGATCATATTTATCACCCTGCACAAAACTCAAGTCCCAGTGGATCAAGAACTTCGATTTAAAACTGGGTACACTAAATCTCATAGAAGAGAAATAGGAAACACCCTTGAACACATTTGGTATAGGAGGCAGTTTCCTGAACTGAACACCAATGGCTCAGGCTCTATGATCAGTAACTAATAAATCAGATCTCATGAAACTGCAAACATTTGTAAAGCAAAGGACACTATCAATAGGACAAGTCGGCAGCCTTCAGAATGGGAACGGATCCTCATCAACCCCACATCTAACAGAGGGCTAATATCCAAAATTTACAAAGAACTCAAGAAATTAGACACCAACAATCCCAATAACCCAATTTTTAAAAATGGGATACAGAGCTAAACAGAATTCTCCACAAAGAAATCCCAGATGGCTAAGAAGCACTTAAAGAAATTTTCAAAGTCCTTAGTCATGAGGGAAATGCTCGCGGGTTCCATCTTACAACCATCAGAATGGCTTAGACGAACTCTCATGAGATAATGCATGCTCCTCAGGATGCGGAGCAAGAAGAACACTTCTTTACTTCTGCTGGGTGTTTATGCTTATGCAAGTACTCTGGAAATCAATTTTGTGGTTTCTCAGAAAATGGAATATTTCTACCTCAAGAACCAGCTATACCACAAAAACATCATGAATTTTGCAAGCAAAAACTTGAGGATCATTCCGAGTGAGGTAATCTAGTCCCAAAAGGACATGCATGCTGTTTATTTATTTGTATGTGGATATTAGCCATAAAATGCAGGTACTCCACAGACCCAAAGAAGCTGAACAAGAAGGAAGGTCCATGTGAGAAAACGTGAATCTCACTTAGAGGGGGCAATAAAATTGTCATAAGAGGCAAATGGAGGGGGGGAACTAAGAGAGAAAGGGAATGGGAAGGGGGTTCAGAAACAGGTGTGGGGAAGGACAGGAAGAATGTCTAGATGTCCATGAAACTGAGAGGGGGGAAGAAGGTGGGTGGAATCTCCAGGATGAGACAGAGACCTGGGATAAGGAAGGCACCCAAGATCAATGTTGATTCACATCATTAAAATATAGAACCTGAAGCAGTCACCTCCTATAGCAAGGCAGGAATCCCAGGGGATCAGCAGAGACAGCAAACCACCCACAAAACTTTCAACCCCAAATTTATCCTGTGTATAAGAAATTCTAGCACAGGGCATGGAAAAGAGACTTGGGAAATGGACAACCAATAACCGGGCCAACTTGAGAAACATCCCATGGGCAAGCACCAATCCCTGACATATTAAGGATATTCTGTTATGCTCGCAGACAGGAGTATGATGTCCTCTGAGAGGCTCTCCCCAGCAGCTGACTTAGACAGATACAGACACCCATAGCCAAACAGTGGATGGAGCTTGTGGGCTTCTGTAGAAGAATGTGAGGAAGGATTGCAGGCCACCAAAATGGATAACTCCACAGGAAGTTCAACAAAGTCAACTAACCTGGACTCTTTGGCTCTTAGACTCTGGAACACCAACCAAAGAACATACACTGGCTGGACCTAGGCCTCTCAGTACATATGTAGCACATGGACACTTTGGTCTTCATGTGGGTTCCAAACAACTGAAATGGGGAATCTCAAAAGCTGTTGCCTGTATATGAGATATGTTTTTCTAGCTGGTCTGCCTTGCCTGGCCTCAGTGGAAGAGGAAGTGCCTAGCTTTGCACAGACTTAAAGAGCCAGGGTGGAGGAATACCCAGGGGTTGTCCCTCCAGTTCTGGAGAGAAGAAAAGAGCACAGGGGAAGGATTGTGGGAGGGTATGATGGGGAGCAGTGAGCAGGATGTAAAGTGAATAAGTAAAAAATTAAATTAAAAAGAAAAAAAACAGGTTCTACTGACTGAGATGCCATGATCAAGATAAAGGTATAGGGAGAAAGAGTCTAGATTAATACAACTGTCTCAGGATTCAGTCGAGGCCTGGCCCTAGAGATAGTGTATATCATCAAGCTATTCATTACATCCTTTTCCAACTTTCTGAACAGTAACAGGCATACATCTGTTCTGATGAAGACACAAGACAGTCTCTTTAATATTTCTCTAATGCTTCTCTGTTTACATAAGGACCTCATGTTCTCCACAAGCTAGGAAGATGTGGTGGTCCCTCGCAATCATCTACAGGGCTCAGGGATCCCAAATGGAGGGGAACTGTAAGGGGGAAAGCATAGAGTTTATCTGGTCTCTATATCTATATGTGCTGGCTAGAGAGTCAATACATGCATACATATCTTTCTTATCCTACTTCCAAATCCTCCTGAACTCTGCTACAGCTGCATAATGTGTCTTCATTCTGTAACTGATCTATAAATATATAGATTTCCAGAGTGTATGTTATATTTTTAATTATTTATTTGTTATTTTGATTATTAACATTCCAAATGTTATCCTCCATCCCAGTTTCCTCGTTGAAAACCTCCTATCTCATCCCCTTCCCCCTGCCTCCATGAGAGTGTTCCCCCACCCAGCCATCCACCCACTCCCGCCTCACCATTAGCATTCCCCTATGCTGGGGCATCAAGTCTTCACAGGACCAAGGACCTTCCCTCCCTTTGATGCCAGATGAGGCCATCCTCTGCTACATATGCAGGTGGAGCCATGGGTCCCTCCACGTGTATTCTTTGGTTGGTGGTTTAGTCCCTGGGAGCTCTGAGTGGTCTGATTGTTTGACATTATTGTTCTTCCTATGGGGTGGCAAACCCCTTCAGTTCCTTCAGCCCTTTCTCTAACTCCTCCATTGGGGCCCCCTGCTCAGTTCGATGGTATATTACATGAGAATTATCACAGCAATTGGGATTGGTAGGCTAGAACCTGAACTCACCTCACCCAGATTACCAATGTGAGTGAGTTTTATAACAAACTGTGGTCACTGAAATTGCTAAAACTTGTAAACTTGTTATTTAATAAATTCTGGCACTGTAGAAAGACGCAATCATCTTAACCTATGGTTTTTAAATAACACAATCATGGTACTGTCCTAATTTACATTTCTAAGAAAAACACACTAGAATTCTTTCTCCACCAACATTTGCCACCCTCTGCATTTTTGATAATAGTCATCCTAATATGTGTGAAGCAATACCTCATTCTGGTTTGGGTTTTCATGTTCCTGTATGAGTAGTAATGTTAAACCCTTTTCATATACCTGTTCATCTGTTTTCATTGAAGACATACCCATTAAGGTCCATTGACCATTCTTAAAATTTGGGTTTTCTGTTAAGTGTTGCACCAAATGTACTTAAATACCTGCTATGTAGATAGGACCACTTTAATTAGTACATTTAAACCCACCTAATTCTCAGGGACCAAGGAACTTTAGATCCTTATTACCTGCATAAAGCGCAAAGCCAAACAAAAAAGAGGAAATCTTGACATCAAATTCCTTTTTGGGGGAGGTATATTTTATTTATTTACATTTCAAATGTTATCCAATTTCCTGGTTTCTCCTCCAGAACCACCCTATTCCACCCTTTTCCTCATGTGTCTATGAGGATGCTCCCCTCACCCACCCACACACTCCTGCCTCCCCGCCCTGGCATTCCCCAACACTAGGGCATCGAGCCTTCACGGGAGCTTCTCCTACCATAGATGTCCCACAAGGACATCAGATTCTTTCTTTTCACCCCAAGGCTTGACATCCTTTCAGCTCCTTCTTTCTTTGTATTCATTGGTGCTTGCCTTAATCATTTGCAAAGTCTTCTTGCAAACGGCAGCTATTCACCTCTGAGGCTGCACCTCAACTTCATTATTTACTGAATGGCTTCAAAATACTATTTCAGCTATCACACGCTTTAGGCTGTACTTACTTCTTCTCTTTTGCACTCTTGTACTTACCTTTTCTGTCTGTATCAGGCCTCCATGGACTACTTAAATTTCTAGTTGAAGACTATATTCCTCATTCAGTGTCCTCTTCATCCATTTACATTTGTCATTTCACCTTCAATTCTGCCTTTCATCCTTTAGGGTGAGCCAAATTTTACACATCTCACATTGCAAGCTTACACATTCCTAGAAAGTAGCAAATGACCCTGAGTTTTTTCTGGAGAGGCAGACTTGTTCCAGGTGAAGTGAAACACACCAGGAGTTCAACACATACATATATATTGAAATAGTACATTGAAGCCCACTAATGTATATAACTTATGCAGGTTCATCAAAGTATAGAATTCAAATGAAATTCACCATTTAAACTACAAAATTTGGTAGTCATTGAATTTTTGAAAATATCACCAGAATACTTTCATCAGAAGAAATAGAATATTATTCCTCATTCTGTTTCAATTTCTCAACTTTTCTCCTCACAAATACTGGAATATATTCAGTGATTCTCTATTAATAACATTACACATGCAATAAATCATGCTACATGTGGTCCTTGGTGGTCATCTTCATTTAGAATAAAGCTTTCAAAATTCAACTGTGTGTATTCTTTTTAAGGTTGAATAGTATTTCATTTTAAAATGCATTTCTTTACCTATTCCACAGAAAATGAACATCTAGATTATTTCTACATTTTGTTATTCTGATCATGAGCTGTTCTTTGCAAATTTTTAGGTGGCTTTATTATGTTTTCAATTCCGTTTTATATACTTGGAAGTAAAATTATTGAATCACATGGTGATTGTATAGTTAATCCTCGAGGAACTGTCAAATCATTTTGTGGCCACACCTGTTTACCCAGCCATCAGCAGTACAGAAAATCTGATTTCTCCAGGTTTCCACTGAGACATATAATTATCTGAGTTTATTCTAGCTGTCTAGCAAGAAGTGACATATCATTATGTTTGCTCTTGACAACCCCTAGTTCTAAAGATAGGTAGAATTTTTCATGGGCAGACTTTCTCACTTACATATAATACTTGGAGAATTGTCTTTTCAAATCCTTTACCCATTTTTAATGTTCATGGCTTTGGTGGTTCTTGTAATTGAACTTTCCTACTGCGCTACATGCCCAGCACAACTTTTCATTTCTTTGTCAGTTTTTACTTGAGTTATTTGACTTTTTGTGGCTCAGTTCTAAACTCTAGACCCTTATCCACCATATAATTGAAAAAACAG
Source organism: Rattus rattus (assembly GCF_011064425.1). Lineage (NCBI taxonomy): Eukaryota > Metazoa > Chordata > Mammalia > Rodentia > Muridae > Rattus > Rattus rattus. The sequence continues at coordinate 140,690,312 of NC_046154.1, read as the reverse complement.
CTTAAGTCTGAAGTACATGTCTACCCATTTTTACTGTATTTGGCCTCCTGGAAGACTTTTAACATTTGAAGTTGTTTTTTGTTAACATGAATTCTGTATGGTATATTTATGACATTTTCATACAATATAATGTATCCTAAATTATATTTATCTTTATGAATATTGATTTTCCCTTTCTTAACCCTTTTCCTCTGCCCAACTATCCCCCCTTCAGTTGTCATCCTTTTTTTCTTTCATTGTTTTGTTTTGTAACTTATTCGATTTAATTAGGGTCACATGTAGGAACATAAGTGTGAGGTTATTTGCAGGAGCCTATACTACTGAAGAAAATGTTTCTACCCCCTCCATCATCCATTAACTGCATTTAAAGTCTCAGGCATCGATGGGTCTGTGAGATCCCCTCAACACTCCATGACAGAATGTCAGAATGTTGGTATGACCAATCTGAGACAATAAACACTGCTGCTGAGACTATAAGAGTGCATCAGCTGTGTCAAACCCAGAGGAAATTGTCTCTCCACATTGGGTATATAGGTGCGGGAGCATTGGCTCAGTAGTTAAGAGCACTGACTGCTCTTCCAGAGGTCCTTAGTTCACTTCCCAGCAACCACATAGTAGCTCACAACCATCTGTAATGGATTCTGATGCCCTTTTCTGGTGTGTCTCAAGACAGCAACAGTGTACTTACATAAAAAAAAAAAGAGTAAATAAATCTATAAAAAAAACTAAAGGCTAACATAAATACTATAGTCCTTGATTATGTTAATGCTTTTCTGGATTCTTAGAAATGTGAAGGAAAAAGTTAAATTTTTACAAATATTTTACTAGGCTTTTCTCCTAAACCTTTTGCGTAGTTTATTGTTTAATATTTGTAACATCAGGAAGTGACAAATAGAGCATCTTCCTGAGCCTGGTTTTGACAAGCATCCCATTAGCACTGAGTTAGGAATGAGTTAGAAGGAAGTACTAGTCCTTCGAGAAAGACTTCCAGTGAGTCATCAGACAGGATACATTGAATCCAATAATTTTTCCCAAAGGAGGATTTTTATACCTTCACTAGGATAGAGCTGTTGCAATATTACAAGGGTTTTCTTCAAATGCTTCTTTAAGGCTTACTGTGTTTGACTATTTGTAGAATTCCAAAACTGTTCTGTTTTGCTTGTACTATATTTATGGAGAGTAAAGCATCAGGTTCCTCTCTTCACCTTTTTTTCTAGAATAGCTTTCTCCTTGTATCCTAGAACTCTCATTTATCATTCAATTCCTACCTTCTTTGCCCAGAATCAAATTACTTTACAAGATTGTCTGCTCTCATCCTCACACCTGTGCATTACCAGCCCTTCTACACATCTGTCTTTATCCTTCTACCCAACGTTCTCTTCATAAAGCCACTAATAATCACTATATCCATGTGCATTTGCTTTACCATAGTTTATTCTTAAAATAACTTCAACATTATGTTTCTTTTATATTACTCCCCAAATACTCAGCTGTCATTACAATGGTGGGCACATTATAGGCACTTATAATATGTCTTAAATGAGATAATAAAGCAATTATGCTGCTCCCATTGTTTCTCAATCTAACATAGGCATCTCATGCATGGCTCATCTCTTTCTTGCCTATATATTTTCCTCAAGATTTAGTGATAGATAGGCAGTTGTCCCCTTTCCTACTTTCAGAATGCTCCTGGGAATTTCACTCATTTTCAAGGTTTTATTTATTCTTTTTATGAAGAAGTCAGAAGAGTAAATTCTAAACTATAAGATGGAGAAGTAGAGTTAAAAGGATTTTTATTGCAATAAAACTATTCTGTTTAACTCAATAATGCCAGATACTCATCATTTTATGGTTGCCCAAACCCACAGATCTCAGAAAGCAAAGGGTGAACTCAATACAAACCACAGACTTGCCTGATAAGCATATTTAAATCTATACTCATGAATGCTAACAAATGTACTAATTTTCTCTTATGGTGTGCTGACAAACAGGGAGGCTACACATGTGCAAGCCAGAGATGTAGAGAAGTCTCCTTACTTCTGTAAATCTAAAGTGAGTTAAATTCAATTCCTTAATCACCCTCTTTGCCGACAGGCATCTTCATGTTCTCCCAAGCGAATACTCCAATCTTTCACCACAGGTCTCAGCCAAAAGGTAGGAGTTCTTTCAATTCCTATCAAAATTCTCATTAATAACACTTTTAACCAATCATGTTGACAAAATTATTATTATTATTATTATTATTATTATTATTATTATTATTATTATTATTTGTATAGATATTTCACCAGGATAAGCATCTAGGCGTCACTGCATGCCTGGTGCTTGTAAGGGCTTGTATTCCGTGGAACTAGAGTTGTGGAACATGGTTATAAGTTGAAGAAAACAAACCTAGTTCCTCTAGAAAAGTGGCTAGTGCTCTTAACCACTGAACCATCTATCTCACCAGCCCCAAAAAATGTATTAAAGAAATTTCTTCTACTGCTTGAGAAAAAATTGATGGAAATCAAGCAAGAAGTTCATTACACTCACGATTCCTTGAGAAAGAGCAGAACCATACAGGGCCATAGGGGCAGTTCCCAGAGCACGGCAGAGAGGAAGAAACAGCCACATACAACGATTTCACTGTGGTTTTAAAGGGGAGGTACCAAGTACAAAGCAAGCTTGCGATTCATGAGTTTGAGTGATTAGCAGTTTGTCCATGGCGGGAGCTACCTAGTACCTGGCCCGGTGATTAAGACACGGGATAAGCCCAATGTGTAAGAGTCTGGCAAGGTAAAACAGAGTGTTGGGTCTGGCCTTTGCATTGGTTTGTGGTTCAAATGCACACTCAAGAATTTATATTTATTCCAGGGATCTGCAATTGATTCAGAAGGCTAGCAGCCAAGCCAAGGTGGTCTGGGAATATTGTATCATTTGTTTGTCCAGTGGAGAATGTCTGTCCAGCATGAGTCTGTAGGGAGACTTATAGCATCAATTCAGACACCACAAATACGGTGAAGCATGATCTATACTTTTATAAAAACTGCAAATGCTTTAATGCTGTGCAAATTGTGAATGTGCCTGGATGTAAAGAAGACATATAACCATCAATGGACAGCTTTGGCATGTGAAAGAAAGCAGCCTGAGAACTCATCATTACATTATCTGCTTCTGTTCAGGGAGCTTCTATCTTTAAAATGCTGTTAATAAACAAGTGCCTCCATCTTCGATTTCTAACATACAAAGCACTAAAAGGTGTGCGTCTCTAAAAAATAGTGGCATTTTATTTGACTGGTTTGTGTGGACTTTTTAGTTATTTTTCTGTCTCAGGTACATGAACAGTTCAGCATCCCTGAATAACAGAATGCTTTGGATCTCACCTGCTGGTTTTAATCAAGTGGGCACAGTAATAATTCGGGCAGTTCATCATGATCTTCCTCCTCTTCCTCCTCTTCTACTCCTCCTTATCCTTTTCCTTCTCTTCTTTCTTCTCCTCCTCCTTCCTCCTCTTTAATTTGTCTTTGGGGTAACTTTCAGATTGTAATATAACTCAAATAGAAATCCTGACCTGAGGACATAGGTAATGCCAAGAAATGTGTTTTTTTTAACAACACATAAATTCTGCTGATATAAAAATCTCTTATAAATGGCATAGTGTGAAAGCTGATGTGTGTGAACCTTAGAAAAGCCAGCCTGAAGAGGCCCCACCTACACAGTGCAGTGTGTGGGTTCTGGGAAGGGCAGATGGCATATGTGATAAGTCTCCTCTTTGACAGCTATAGAAAGATATTCTTCATTGCAGTCAAAGAAATGTCAGCTCTGTGTTCTGAGAAAAAAATAGTACAGCAAGATTGAAGAGCTAGAGCGCTTCTGTAGTTTCTCATTTTTCCAGCCTCCCATCCCATTAAATCTAAGTTTCATGTGCTTCCCTATATTCTTACATTGTGACCTAAAGAACATTAGCACTGAGGCTTCATCACTTTTAGCATAGACTTAGCTCCTCGTATGAGACTGCTAAACCCTAGAAAGCAATATAAACTTGGACAGAAGTCATGGAGCAGATGATGAAGATGACTTAAAAAACATAGGAGTCAGCCTGTTTTTATACAGACTGCAGTAAAATAGTTTACATTTTACTTTTTCTTTGATCTAGCTCCTAACTTATTATACAATCATATATAAATCATTTGACAATGTAACCTTTTGTATAGACTACATGTTTTTACATACAAAAGCATTTAATATAACCCAATTCTTCGCTTTTGTGTTTTTAGTGCTTTTGCACACACTCAACATATATCATGTTGTTATTTCCATGTAAGTCTATTTCAGCAGGAACAAAAAACCTAAATATATCTTGGTAGAAATTGAGTTTTATACAGGTCAGTAATAGCTCTTTGGTTGTTGCTGTCAATGCTGTTTTTAGATAAGACCTTACTGTGTAGCTCAAGATGGCCTCAAAACCTGAAACCCTATTTTCTTGGCTTCTGAGAGCAAGAATAATGTACATCATAGCCAGCATTATTTCCTTAACCAACTGTATAAGAATATCTACATGAAATAGATGGTAATTCAGCTTTAGTCAAGCACTGGGTCGATAAATATGCAATACAACAATAATAGCAATGGATAGATAATACCAAAGAGTGCTGTAGGAATGGGCCAGACTAACCCTTCTGAGACAACCACCTTCCACTACTGATCTGAGGCTAAGGAAGCAAGCCCTGTTCTTTGCTAGCAGCTTCTCTTTTAGAGCTGTGATCAAATCACTACACTGCAGAGTGTCTCTGATGGACAGGCAAGAGAAGACAAAAGGAAATGCTCTACCAATCTACTAGGAGGTCTAAGGCAGGCATGAAAGGTTGAGCTGTTTTGGCCATTAGCATGTACTTGAGCAGAGCTGCCTCCTCTTTAGATTAGTCTCCTCATATTTCAAGTTTGGATGTTAAAACTACATGAAAAAATATGTAATATAAAAGCATAAAAACTGGATAAATAAAATAATGCCAGGCAGTGCTGTAGGAAAAGAGTAGACAAGACCTGTTGAAAATTACTGCTTCCCACGACCATGAGGTTTTCCATCCTTTATGTGTCTGGTCCTGTGGTATGCCTCCACTACATCCATATGATCAAGCAAAGGGTTCAAAAGGGTTACACTAACATGAGAGTTGTAAGATGCCTTTTGTCCCTGAACCATACTTGATTCAAAGCATAGTCATGGCCTGCTAGGGCTTGGCTACTTGCCTAGAAGTTATGCTTCCATCTTAAATGTCCCATGACTCTTTCTAGTTTGTGCAGCCCTTTCCTCATATGTACTTGTCCACTAAGACTTGTACTGCATCATTGTTCTTTAGCCAACTCATGAAATACCACTCCATAGCAAAAACCACATGGTCCCTCCTTTCTCAAAACTGTCTTGGAGTTTCTGATGCTATTTGGAATGCAAAAAAGATAATTTATCATAGAACATAAAAATAATTGTGTGTGTGTGTGTGTGTGTGTGTGTGTTTCACATGTAAAGAAACTCTCAAGATTGCTCAATATGAGAAAGGCATTCTGAACCTCAGGCAGGTCATTGTGAACTGGTTTGTTGTACAGAGTGTCAAGCTTCCATACACAGGCTGAAAACATGCTGGGGAGGAGAAGGAAATATTGACTGGTACTGAATGGGTAGGAGAGTAAGCTTTCCACCTCTGACGAAACACTTGAAATAAACCAGCTGGAAAAGATGAAGGCTTACTGGGATTCATAGTTTGGGAACTTTAGTTCATAGCCAAATGACAAGTTTATCTGGACCTGGGAAAGCACATCACTGTGAGCTCAGGAAAAAAGCTTTTCACCTAGTGACAGCGAGCAAGCAAAGGGGAAAGGAACAGAATCTCAAAATCCCTTCAACAGTACAGATCCAATGATCTAAAGATGTCCCATTAGGCTCCAACCCTTCAAGGTTTGATTGACTCTCAATAAGACTTCTTCATAAGCTTTGTGGGACAACTATAGCAGTAAAGGAGACAAGAGGTTTGACGCCTCTTACAGATTTAAGAAGAAAAATAAGACAGGAGAAAGCAAAGGGACGAAAGAAAGAGGAACTAAAGAATTGCTCATGGAGATCCAACATCCAACAAGCAAAGGAAAATGTTTGTTAAAAATAGCTGATCAAACTGATCATGTATATTTACTCATAGTTGATTTTTAGAAACAAATGTGGTGACATATAATTCAATTTCTGATAAGAACTGTGAACACTAGCCCACCAAGAAGAGAATGGAATGGAGGCTTCTTCTCTTGACTGCCAATAGATTCTTGCACGCTCTTTTTCAAGAAACTTGCCAAGGCTAAGGATCATTTGAAAAATATGCTCAGCACACAATATTTTTGCCAAGCCAAGCATGCTTTTCCATGGAAACACAAAAGACTCTGAAATGAGTAACAGAAATTTCTGGATCTGAGTCTATTTTGGGTTTAATGTCAGTCAAAGACAAACATTATAGGATCTTTTTATTCTGGCACACCAGGCTCTGGTGGAGACTTTTACTAAAGAGAAAGTATTAAAAACTTTTACACTTGTATCTGGAAATTAAACCTCCATGCATTTGTTTAGGCTAATAAAATCGATATGCACTCATCATCCCATTGTACTGGATATCCACATGACAGCAATGTGCATTGGAAGAGGATTGGCCAGAGTGTAAGGATTGGTGCTTACAACTACGTGTAAGGGAGCATAAAGGCATTTGCCTACTCCTATCCTGACACACTGTAGCATGGAGAAGCAAGAGAACTAAGAACAGAGAACTAAGAGAGACTCTAACTTTCTGTCTTCTCTGGAGATTGACACAACAGTTTAGCTCCAGGGCATCTGTGCTGTGTCTTCAAGATCACAGTGGTAGGCAAAGCAGGCATGCGAGGCTTGATAGGCTTCAGGAAGCGAACACTTAAAAGAATCACAGGCAGGCACAGTTGGCTGTTGGCTTGTGATATATTTAGACCCTGATATAGATAAACTAAGCTTAAAATGAGTGTCAGTGTTCTGTATCTTTCTATCCCCAACAACAGTTGTTAAATAGCAAAGAAAACACGGAATGTGAAAAGAGCAAGGAATTCTTTACAGAAATTTGAGCTTTACAAAAGAAGTTACTTTCTAACCTCTACTGACCCAGAATAGCACCCAAACTGCACACAGATGTCATCAACCTATAACCACATGATGCTTCTAAAAATTATGAGATATTTGCCTTGCTTAAGGTTTCTCTTAATCTGCTGTTTTCAGCAAATGATTACCACAACTAGCAAATATGCAGAAATATTACTCTGGTCAGGGACATGGAATAATATATACCTTAAAGGTTAAAGCTACACATTTAGGGTTGGGGATTTAGCTCAGTGGTAGAGCGCTTGCCTAAAAGCTCAAGGCCCTAGGTTCGGTCCCCAGCTCTGAAAAAAAAAAAAAAAAAAAAAAAAACACATTTAGCTTAGGTAATGTAGCACCTGATTACATAAGAAATCCAAGTTATAATAAGGTTTATTACATTTACAGACATGTTAAACTTAAACAGTAGGATAGCAGGTTGAGAACATAGTTTTAAATGATCTCAAGGTATATTATTAACTAGATGGCAAGATCTAAAAAAGTTTCATTTCTGTAAAATGGAAGAATTTTCAGAAATAAAGGTATTCACCATGCTTACTATTTAAATATTAATATCCTTACCTCAAAAAATATAGAAACTATTTTCTCCAACCATCCCCCCTGAATCTTAATTGGAGGCACATACAAAATGTGAAAATGCCTCCTACCAAATTCAAGTCAGCATCAGGAATGCCTGTACGTCATGGGGATTACAGCCACTTCTAAACAACAGCAGAAGCAGAATTCCTAGTGCAAAAACTTACTGGAAAGATTCACATAAAACAAAACACACAAGAAAAAGAGTGGGAAAGTGGCAGAAAGCAAACCATGCAAATACAGGTTACTAGATGGCCTTGTAAAAATAAGCCCAAACCAACTTGGCCATAAGAATCCGTCCCTGACTGGACTCACTATATTCAAGTTCAGCACCAAGTTTAATTAGGATCGTCTAGGAAGCACATGTTGAGGTCCCTGGTATTTCATTTGGCTCATCTTGGTGCAATCACTTAAAGTCAAAACCTGTTGTTGCTGATTATGACGAACTGGCCTAATACTTTTTTTGCATGAAAAAAAAAAAAGAACCACAGTGTGGAAGCCTTTTAAACACATCTCTTAGCAAGCTCAGGAACGAAATCCACAAACAAACATTCCAGAATAAAATGTGCAGTCTTTAAATCTAAGATTCCTCATGGGCTTGCCAGGGAAAGTCAGTGAGTGACATTTGGTACTTGTCTATCTTAGCACAGCCCCAGGATAGCTTAATCAACCCTGGGGATGTCATACTCCGGCCAAAGAAGAAAACACAATCAGAGGAAAGAACAGAAAACTATATTGAAAAACCTCCAAACCACCAATTGGGCTTGCAAGATTAAACTGTAAAGAGAATTTTTAAGAGAGCTCATCTGAAGATTATGTGAGGAGTGTATTTTTTAGTAAAAAAAAAAAAAAAAAAGCCCAGTCCTACTACAAATCTTGTGGCTTAAAATACTTGAGAAATGTATCCAATCAGTGGCCAGATGGGGAGAAAAGAGAGATTGGCAAAGTGCAAGCAAACAAGCAAGGAATAGGATGAAGAGATTATGGCTAAGAGGTGATGTCAGGGTAAGGAGGGGATATCAGCTGGATCCAGAATACTAAGGAGCAGCCAATGAGTCAATCCAGGAACTTACACCAGAAAGATACTTGCTTGTGGCTATTATCAAAGGTCATGCTGCTCAAACGTCCAAAACCTAAGTAAGTTCACTCAGTTCTGTTCAGTTAAGTGAAGTTGAGTAGGAAACACAGGGGACATGATTCAGCCTAAAATCAGCACAGCATCTGATAGGAAATGATGTTGATTCTGAGCATTTCTCCTTTTCTAGCAGGGTACCAGCTGAACTCAGAGCAAGGGAATGTAGCAGTCCTGCTTTATGGCAACCAGAGCCAGGCAGGCTCGGAAGAACCTAGGAACTAGGAATGCTGGCATGCATCAGGGAGGGAGGACATCCACAGGCTTCACCATCCAAGCTGGCCACAGATTTCAAAGAGCACCTCTCTATTGGTAACTCCAAGAATTATGTCTGTAGCCTTGACTACCTCTCTGACTATTCTGCCTGGATGCCAATTTGGTATTTCCCCTGGTATGTCTCATCCTCGTTGTTAATCATGACATAGCTGAAAAGGAACACTTGGTTTTCACCCCCTCTCCAACCTGCTTCTTGCCTCCACATTCCTGGTTCAGGAGAATGATCACCTTGTATCCCACATATATAGCTCAGTGCCATCTGTTCTTCATCTCAGCCAACTGATGTTGAGAGATATCTCCAATTAGCCCTGTTTTCTATGTCTGCACTGTGGATGCTCCAGTCTTTGACACCATTATCTCCCAAGGAAGTTGTCTTTAGTTGGGGTTTCTATTGCCGTCATGAAACATGACCAAAGTTAAGTTGGGGAACCAAGAGTTTAGTTGGCTTGTATATCCATATCATAGTCCATCATTGAAGGAAGTCAGGAAAGGAACTCAAAATAGGACAGGAACCTGGAGGCAGTAGCCATGGAGAAGTGATGCATGTCGAGCAACCTGGCTTGCTCATCCTGCTTTCTTGAGGATACCAGAACCACAAGAGCATGGATAGCACCACACACAATGGTCTGGACCCTCCTTCAGAATCACTAATTAAGTAAATGTCCTACAGCCAGATTTTATAGAGGTATTTTCTCCATCGAGGTTTCCTCCTTCCAGATATCTCTAGATTTTGTTAAATTAACACAAAAGACACAGAGACACTGATGACTCCTAGGCTCTGTCTGCCCTCCTGATATCCCACAAATTTCCATACTGGGATCCACAATGTGGCCTGTCCCACTTTCTTCTTTCTCTGTGACTTGAGGTATAACATATACTGTGCCTTCTGTTTTAGAATTCTCTCCTTAGATAAGTATTCGAAGCAGCAACAGCAGCAGCAGCAGCAGCCCCTTGGTGATCCCATGGGGCTGCACACTGGCCTACTGAGTGGGAAACTGCAGTGCTCAGCAATATTAGAATCTCAGTTGTTCCTGCAGGCAACAATTATTTAGATATCCACAGATGACTGCCATCCTCAAGAGGCCTGGCCACACATCAACTTCAGACCACTCCTCTGATACACATGGACCCATATTGGTTTCTCCATTCCATAGTTACTCGGACAGACTTATTTTAGCTGCCCTGCCCCTACTTTTTACTGTCAGTTCCTCTTGCTGTTCTCTTACCTAGAACATAGTTTCTATGAAACTTGAGGCTCTGTAACATGGCTTATTAATGTCTAGCCACCTACAAGATCTCTGTCAGGAGAAATCAGGTGTAAATAATCAGAGACGTTGGTTCTAGGCTGGAATTCTTAATAAAATTTGATTCAGTGAGTCAGTGAGAGCTGAGAGGACTAGCCTATGCTACCTATGACAGTTCTCTAACTGAAGGGTGTTCAAATCAACATTACCTAGTAGATGCTGCTGCTGTTAATTTGAGAACCCTAAACTCTAAGAGAAATTCAAAAAAGAGGGCAGTATGCATGTGAAGACCTCAAACTTTGGGTTAAGAATGAAATGGGTCAGTCTAAATGCAATGTCTGTGTTTTTATTAAGTCCGGGTGAGACTTAACACGTTCCTTGGTCCAAGTAAGATTGGCATTCCTGACCACCAGATAACAACTTGGATATCAAGACTCCAGTCTAATCTATCCCAAAAGATGATGAGGAAACTGTCAAGCTATATATTCTCCAGAGCTATATAGCAACTTACTATGTTTATTTTTTATTATATACTCTTTTTTGTTATATACTCTTACTGTGTTTATTTTTTAATTGGATATTTCATTTGTTTACATTTCAAATGTTATTCCCTTTCCCAGTTTCCTCTCCAAAACCCCCTATCCCAACCTCCTCCTCCTCCTACTATGAGGGTACTCCTTACCCACTTACCCACTCCCTCTTCACCACTCTAGCATTCCCCTACATTGGAGCATAGAACATTCACAGGACCATGGCTCTCCCTTCTTATTGATGCTAGATAAGACCATCCTCTTACTATGTTTAAAAACTGTCTTCACTTTCTCTGTAACCAGCTATAACTGATTTGGGGAAAAACAATAATAAAATTTGGCCTGAGAGTAGAACTCCCAGGAATCTGGAGATCATGCAACAGTCTGGGCACACAATGGGGACAAAGCATACATGGAAGCCTAGCATTTTTGCACATCAGCCATTTGATCAGACTGGTGCTTGAAATATAAAGAATGGTTATCACATGCAGTAAGAAGAAAGTCTGTTGAAGAACTGAGAGAAGCTGTGCTCACAGAATTTTTCTAGCAGGTTAAAATGGAAAAAAACAGCAAAGTAGAAAAACATATAAACATATAAATATAGAGACATACACAGCCCCATACAAAGAAATCCCATAAAAAACAAAGTCAGAAACCCTAATATGTATGCGAAATGCCTATAATGGTTTAAAATTAAAAAGCCCAGAATAAGCATTACAAAATACCTGACAAAAATACCACTGAAATCTTTGTATGTTGACTATCTAATGGTGGACATGGAACCTCCCTGGTGTGGTTTGTATGCTCACTGAGACTGTTGAAGAAAACTAGTTTTTCCTTTGCAAGCAGTTGTCAATTGGAGATAGCTTCTATGATAGGGACAGAGAATTGTGTCTACCTCCATATCAGTGCTGGGACCCCATCTGTCTTAGATCAGTGCAGACCTTATGCATTCTGCTGGTCTCTGTGGGTTCATACATGCATCAGTTCTGCTGTGACTAAAAGGCTTTGTTTTCTTGGTATCTTTCAACCCCACTGGCTCTTACAATCTTTCTGCCGCCTCCTTTGCTCTGAAAGGAGAGGTTTGATGGAGACATCCCATATAGGACTGGGTTCCTAGTCCTAAGATGCTCCTAGTTCCAATGTTCATCACTCTTTGCACATTGTTTTGCTATGGGTCTCTGTATTGATTCCTATCTAATGCAGGAGGAAGTTTCTGTGACGATGAGTGAGCAAGGCACTTATCTATAAGTATAGTAGAATGCCATTCGGAGTCATTGCTACATTCCTTTAGCAGAACACTAGTATTTAGTTTTCCCTAGATTGGTGATCTATTAGTCTCGGTTTTTTGGCTACCTGAGTAGTATCAAGCATGGCTTCTATCTTATGGAGTGGGTCTTACTCCCACAACTTTTGTGCCACCATTACATCATCATATCCTCCTGGTAGGTCACCATTGTAGATCAAAGGCTTTGTAGCTGGGTTAGTGTTTACATCACAGCAGTGTGGAGGGTACTATCCATCACCATGAACACTTGTCCATGGGAGTGAAGGCTCTAGGTAGACAACAGCTCAACTTCAGTCAGGGTTACATTTCAATTTGCTATAACAAAGAAAAAAGCTCGTCTTCAATATTTGTCTTGTCTCCTCCAGAAAGTGTCATTTGGAGAATAGTAGCATCTGTTGGAATCCATGGCAGACTGTAGATAGTCAAACACATCTCATCTCAAAGTGTTTACTTCGTTTACTTAAGATCATAGCCCATAGCAGCACTCCATGAAGCAGGAGCCTCATGCTGCTTGTACATCTTCTAGTAAATTTTTAGTAGAGTATAGAAATACGTTTACAGTAGGATTAAAATCCTACCGCAACTGTCACTCAAACTCAACAAATTCATAAACTACACACACAAAAAAAATACAGAAGGAAAAATTTGAGAGAAGATCATGCTTAAGGAAAATAGCTTATACCCTTAAACCTCACACATTTCTTTTTCTGTTAAATTTTTAGCCATGAATATGCTTAGTGTTTACATGTGTGTATGCATATAGTTTATTTACTATGGGGTGTGGCATGTGCCAGAACACATACATAGAAATCAGGGAATAACATTAAAAAGACTGTTCTCTCCTTACACATTGTGAGGCCCAGTATCAAACTCTGGTCCTCAAACATAGCTCCTAGCACTTGTACACACAAGACAATCTTGCAACCCAGTTTTTAATATTTTAAATTAGTTTCATGAAACTCTCAAGTCCTTTCTGATTTTAGTATCATAGTTAGCAGTCCTGTACATTAAATATAGTCCTATTTGTGGCATAAGACTGGCTGATTAGTCTGTTTCTAGGACTATTGTAGATGGTGAAGCAATAGGAGCCAAGCAGCAAATGGGAACAGCAATATTTAATGATGGTATTGAGATTTGACATTCATAGAATAATCTATACATTATTGCTTTGAGATTTGGGGTTTGTTGGCTTTTTTAATGTCATATGTACAATTATAATCCTCACCTTTTCTCTGGACTCCCCTCATGCTCTGCCTACTCCTTATATTCAGACTCTTTCTTTCATTATTATTGGTTCATATATAAATGAATGGATATAAATGAAATTTTGGTGGTGTTTATATGCATGTTCTTCTAGTACTGACCACTTGATTTTGGATAAACAACTAGGGGATTTATCTCTGGGATAAACTGATTTTGCCTTTCTCAGAAGCTATTAGTTACTTGTAGCTAGCTCTTCAAATAGTCATGGCTCCTTTAAGAATTCCCCCATTCATGTTGGCATGTGTAGGTATTGTTTAGGCAACCAGGCTATTGAGATTTCATGAGTATAACTTCTCTGTCATATCTGGAAGATTCAATCTCACAGCATATGTACTGGTCCTTGACTCTTACAGTCTTTCTACCACCTTCTTCAGTGTTCTCTGAGCTTTAGGAACAAAGCACCATATTGTCAGTTGCTTTCTGCATTTTGACCAATTTAACTTTTTAATTAACAGTCTGACAGCTACAAAGGAAGTTTTTTTGATGCTGGGTGATGGCTTCTTTGATGTAAATATAAGTGTAAGAATTAAATATGAAGTTAGAGATTACAGTGATTTGAAAAGTTGCAGTAGTGTTTTCTCCCCTAGGTTCCATGACCTCACCAAACATACCACAACCAACTTGGCTAGGAAACAGTCATGATTTCCTATGTATTGAGTGGGCCTTAATTTCAAGTAGACAGATACTGGACACTACCAAGGTATAAATACTACTATTTTACCTTAGGGATAATTTTCCATGCTGGTCGTTATGTGGTTCATAGCTTAAGATGATTGATTCCTTTTCTTCCTTAGCAGTTGGTGAGGAGGGTTCCATGTCAGATCTAGATCAATTACTCCAACCCCATGTCCAAAATGTGCAGTGACTTCATCAATAGTGACTTCTCTTTAACTTCTTAGAGTCTACTAAGAGCAAGAGTAGTAGCCTACATAATCTATATAACTTGAATTTCATTTTTCTGCCTGTGGACATCCAGTTTCTTCAGCACACTTGTTGAATATTTATTCTGTCAGAACACAGTATAAGAATGGAGTGGTGGGAGAATTCTCAGCGCTTGTAAGAAAACTCTCAGAAAACAAGATAAGAGTCTTGTGACACTGTTGTTAAGAAAAAACCGCAACCAACAAATTGGGAAAAGATCTTTACCAATCCTACAAATTATAGAGGGCTTATATCCAAAATATACAAAGAACTCAAGAAGTTAGACTACAGGGAGACAAATAACCCTGTTGAAAAATGGGGTTAACACCCATATAGAAGGGGAGTGGGAGGGGTTGGGGGATGTTTGCCTGGAAACCAGGAAAGGTAATAACAATTGAAATGCAAATAAGAAATATCCAACTTAATAAAGACGGAGGAAAAAAATGGAGTTCAGAGCTAAATAAAGAATTCACAGCTGAGGAATGCCGAATGGCTGAGAAACACCTAAAGAAATGTTCAACATCTTTAGTCATAAGGGAAATGCAAATCAAAACAACCCTGAGATTTCACCTCACACCAGTGAGAATGACTAAGATCAAAAACTCAGGTGACAGCAAATGCTGGCGAGGATGTGGAGAAAGAGGAACACTCCTCCATTGTTGGTGGGATTGCAGACTAGTACAACCATTCTGGAAATGAGTCTGGAGGTTCCTCAGAAAATCGGACATTGAACTACCTAAGGACCCAGCTATACCTCTCTTGGGCATATACCCAAAAGATGCCCCAACATATAACAAAGACACATGCTCCACTATGTTCATAGCAGCCTTGTTTATAATAGCCAGAAGTTGGAAAGAACCCAGATGCCCTTCAATGGAGGAATGGATACAGAAAATGTGGTACATCTACACAATGGAATATTACTCAGCTATCAAAAACAATGACTTTATGAAATTCATAGGCAGATGGTTGGAACTGGAAAATATCATCCTGAGTGAGGTAACCCAATCACAGAAAAACACACATGATATGCACTCATTGATAAGTGGATATTAGCACAAATACTCAAATTACCCTAGATACACAGAACACATGAAACTCAAGAAGGATGACCAAAATGCAAATGCTTCATTCCTTCTTTAAAAGGGGAACAAGAATACCCTTGGGAGGGAATAGGGAGGCAAAGTTTAGAACAGAGGCTGAAGGAACACCCATTCAGAGCCTGCCCCACATGTGGCCCATACATATACAGCCACCAAACTAGATAAGATGGATGAAGCAAAGAAGTGCAGGCTGACAGGAACCAGATATAGATCTCTCCTGAGAGACACAGCCAGAATATGGCAAATACATAGGCGAATACCAGCAGCAAACCACTGAAGTGAGAACGGGACACCCGTTGAAGGATTCAGAGGAAGGACTGAAAAAGCTCAAAGGGTCTTGAGACCCCCTATGAACAAGCCAACCAACCAGAGCTTCCAGGGACTAAGCCACTACCCAAAGACTATACATGGACTGACCCTGGGCTCCAACTGCATAGGTAGCAATGAATAGCCTAGTAAGAGCACCAGTGGAAAGGGAAACACTGGTCCTCCCAGTGAAAGTGATTGTTGGGGGAGGGTGGTAATGGGGGGAGGATGGAGAGGGGAACACCCGTATAGAAGGGGAGTGGGAGAGGTTAGGGGGATGTTTGCCTGGAAACCGGGAAAGGGAATAACAATTGAAATGTAAATAAGAAATACCCGTTAATGAAGATGGAGGAAAAAAAAAAGAGTTTTGTGACATCAGTTACTTCAAACAGGAAATTGTTCTTGGACTATGTGTTTGTGCCCTTCCACGTGTACCAGACAGAAGTGAGTTACTTCACCTGTTGTTATTTATGTGCTTCTGCGGAAAAACACATTTTTGCCACTTGATTGTGTCAAGTGCCTTACTCAGATGACTTAACACTGGGTATGAATTGTTTAATGCTCTGAATAAAGTTGACTATTGCATGAGCTCTTAGTCTGCTTCATATTTAGGGCCCACTCTGTTACATGTAATTTAAAAAGGCACACTTGTTCCTTGCCTGGTGCCGCCAATGGTGGTCTCACCCAGCTCCCATGGCTAGCTTCGCCAAACCTCTAATGACTGCCCAGAGTCTGTGCCCTTTCTCCTGCCCATCTGAGTCACTGTGGATGAAAAACACCAGTCTTAATATTTTAAAACCAGCCAGATAACACAATTGCTGGGTAAAGAATATCCTACCTCATCCTCCTTAGCCTCCTCCACCTGTAGAGGCTACAAACTTTAGGTCCCCAAGAAATACATGTCTTGCTTCCTCCCTGCTCCACAGCCTGGTCTGAATCCCTCCCCTCCTCTCTCCTCCTCTTCCTTCTGGGAACCAGAAATCCTACCTTTTCCTTCTCCCAAGGATTAGCTTCTGCCATCTCTATTAACCAGTTAAAATGGGGAGAAGGTTCACATGAAATCACCTGAGTCCATGACCCACTCTCTGGTACAGCTCCTCATGAGGAGGCATAATTAACATCAAATACAAACAGCACTAGGGCAATCCACAACACAACCCTACCAGATTTATGCTGTCAATTAGAGCAGTAAATAGCAGTCTTTTCTTAAGTATCTGTTTTTGGCCTGTTTGTCAAATATTAGATGATACTGGGACTTATATTTGGGTCTTCTACTATATTTCATTGATCTATAGGTCTCATCTGGACCTGTATCTCTCTGATATAGTTTAATAGCTGGTGTAGTAATCTCTCCGGCATTGTTCTTTTTGTTCAGGATTGCATTGGCTATCTTGGGTCTATCATAGTTCTATATTAATTTGGAGGTTTCTTTCTTTCTTTCTTTCTTTCTTTCTTTCTTTTTTTTTTTTTTTTTGAAAAGTGTTGTAGGGGTAGTTGTGTGGGATTCCATTGAATCTGTAAACTGTTTTTGTTAAGATGGTCATTTCACAATATTAATGCTACCAATACAAAAGTGTAGGAGTTCTTCCCATTTTTTAATATCTTGCTTAATCTTTCTTCAGAGATTTAAATTCTTTATTGTAGAGGTCTTTCACCTCTTTAGTTATGATTGACTATTTATTTCCAGGAAACAGAATGTCTTTATTTATTTTGAATCCTAAGAAAATGTTGTCAGCATTCTGCCAGCATCAGTTACATCATGCTTTTATAATTCCCAACATAATATTTTAATTGATCATTTAAGAATTTCGCACAATGTACCCTGATCACATTCACATCCCATTCTTCCCAAGTCTGCCCTCCCACCCTTGTGCTCCCCCACTCCCCCAAAAAAGATTTAAAAATTACACAAAATCCAATTTGTGTTGCTCATATACACATTGGAGCATTGTCAATGTCCCAGTGGCTAACCCCTTAAAGGTGATTGCATCCTTCCACACCAACTACCAGAAGCCATCAACTGTGAAGAACTAAACTGTGACTATGGGCATATGCCATGGTTTTTAAGGACTCTCTTCAATGGCTTTGTCTGGAGACTGGTTTTTTTTTTTTTTTCTTTATGAGAGTTGGAGGCTGTCACAGAATCCTTCAGTGTTTCTCATTCTCAACCACGAGTTAGTTAAGTTTATAATAAAATATTTTATTGTCTTTGAGGCTGTTGTGAATGAATGTGTGTCCACGATCTCTTTCTCAGTGTGCTTGTTGCTGGTGTTTAAAAAGATTACTGATTTTTTTTTTTATTAACTTGAGTATTTCTTATATACATTTTGAGTGTTATTCCCTTTCCTAGTTTCGGACAAACATCCCCCTCCCCTCCCTTCCTTATGGGTGTTCCTCCCCATCCTCCCCCTTGCCGCCCCTCCCCCAACTATCTAGTTCACTGGGGGTTCAGTCTTAGCAGGACCCAGGGCTTCCCCTTCCACTGGTGCTCTTACTAGGATATTCATTGCTACCTATGAGGTCAGAGTCCAGGGTCAGTCCATGTATAGTCTTTAGGTAGTGGCTTAGTCCCTGGAAGCTCTGGTTATTGGCATTGTTGTACATATGGGGTCTCGAGCCCCTTCAAGCTCTTCCAGTTCTTTCTCTGATTCCTTCAACGGGGGTCCTATTCTTAATTCAGTGGTTTGCTGCTGGCATACGCCTCTGTGTTTGCTGTATTCTGGCTGTGTCTCTCGGGAGAGAAGATTACTGATTTTTAAGTTGTTTTTATATCCTGCCACTTTGCCGAAATTGTTTACCATTTCTAGAAGTTTTCTGGTGGAATTTTTGGAATCTCTTGAATACAGTATCATCTATATCATTTGTATTCTTCTTTCTCTATTTGTATCCCTTCTATTTCTTCTCCTGTCTTACTGCTTCAGCTAATTCTTTGGGCATGATATTGAATGAGTGAGGACAGTAAGCAGCACTATCTCATTCCTGATTTTAATAGGATTGCTTCAAGTTTTCGCTATTTAGTTTAATGCTGACTAAGTTTGTCATATATAGCTGTTATTACATTGAGGCATATTCATTAATTCCAGTCCTTCTGTCCGGTACATTTACCATGAAGTCATGCTGGGGTTTTTTTTAAAGTGTTTTCTGCATTTATTGAGAGATCATATGTTTTTATCTTCAAGTCCATTAATATGATTTATTAACTTGAACATGTCGATAAAGTTAACTGGTTCATGATATATTATTGACCTCTTTTATATGTACATGAATAGCTTATGAGAATTTTAATAAGTCATTTTGCTTTGTTCTTTGGCAAACCTGTGCTTTTCTCTCCTTTTTCTGTTGTCTTTATCTGGATTGGGTATTAGAGTAAAGTGCCTTTATAGAGCTTAGAAGTCCTCCTTTGTTTAATATGTATGTTTTTAATAACTCTATAAGCATTGGATTGACTCTACCTCTTGTTACAGACTCAGGGTCCCCCTAGCTCTTCCATTCCAGTGTCTTAAGATTTACTCTTAGTCCTCCCACAGTCTGTTTGGAGAACCCATTTCTCACTCTATCTTCCTTCCATGGGGACTCAATTTTTTTTTTTAATTAACTTGAGTATTTCTTATGTACATTTCGAGTGTTATTCCCTTTCCCGGTTTCCGGGCAAACATCCCCTTCCCCCCCCCCCCCTTCCTTATGGGTGTTCCCCTCCCCACCCTCCCCCCATTGCCGCCCTCCCCCATCAGTCTAGTTCACTGGGGGGTTCAGTCTTAGCAGGACCCAGGGCTTCCCCTTCCACTGGTGCTCTTACTAGGATATTCATTGCTACCTATGAGGTCAGAGTCCAGGGTCAATCCATGTATAGTCTTTAGGTAGTGGCTTAGTCCCTGGAAGCTCAGGTTGCTTGGCATTGTTGTACATATGGGGTCTCAAGCCACTTCAAGCTCTTCCAGTTCATTCTCTGATTCCTTCAACGGGGGTCCCGTTCTCAGTTCAGTGGTTTGCTGCTGGCATTCGCCTCTGTATTTGCTGTATTCTGGCTGTGTCTCTCAGGATCGATCTACATCCGGCTCCTGTCGGTCTGCACTTCTTTGCTTCATCCATCTTGTCTAATTGGGTGGCTCTATATGTATGGGCCACATGTGGGACTCAATTTCTTGATGTAGACCCATTACCTTTTCAGCATTCCTTCCATTCTTTTGTATCATCCACTGATCCACCAAGGACTCCTACTGTGCACATTGAGCTGGGACGCAGATAACTAGCTCACTCAACCTTCGTCAGAGACACTTTCTCAGAGAAGATTCCACAGCTAGACAATATGCAGGAGTGGGAGACAACCTAGTTAATTCAATGAGGCCTCAATTGCCCTAATACCTAAACCACACAAAGACTCAACAAAGAAAGAGAATTTCAGAACAATTTCCCTCATGAACATCCACACAAAGACATTCAAAAGAATTCTGGCAAACCAAGTCCAAGAATATATTCAAAACATCATTTACCATGATCAAGATGATGATAAACTATCCTAGGGATGTGGGGATGGTTCAATATATATACTTTATCAAAGTAATCCACCAAATTAACTGAAAAAGAAAATCACACGATCTAAAGTGAAAAATCTATGTTCTAATGTGAAAAATCACACCCTTTCATGGTAAAAATCTTAGAGAGATCAGGGATCAAAGTATGTAACTAAACATAATTAAAATATATATATCAAGCCAATAGCTAACATCAAATTAAATAGAAAGAAACTTTGAAGCAATTCCACTAAAATCAGGGACAAGACAAGCTGTCCACTCTTTCCCTGTTTGTATAATATATGTCTTGAAGTTCAAGCTAAAGCAATAAGACAACAAAAAGAGATTAAGGGGATACAAAGTAGAAAGGAAGAAGTCAAGCTATCACTATTTGATGATGATATGATAGTATATATAAGTGATTTCAAAATTCTACCAGAGAACTCCTACATCTGATAAACCTTTAGGAAAGTGAATAGATCAAAAATTAACTCAAAGAAATCATTAGCCCTCCTTTATACAAATGATAAATGGGCTGAGAAAGAAATTAGAAAAAAACATTCTTTACAATAGGCACAAATAATATAAAGTATTTTAGTGTAACTCTAAACAAGCCAGTAAAAATTTGTATAGCAAGAACTTCAAGTCCCTGAATCGAAGAAAATATCGGAAGATTCAATACAATTCTCATCAAAATTGCAACACAATTTTAATAGATCTTGAAAAAATAATTCTCAACTTCATACAGTAAAACAAAACAAAACAAAACCAAAAACCAAGATAACCAAAACAATTCTGAACAATAAAAGAACTTCAGAAAAAAATCACTATCCCTGACCTCAAGCTGTACTACAGAGCAATACTGATGAAAAATAATGGTATTGATACAGAAACAGATGTGTTGATCAATGAATTTAATCAAAGACTTTGAAATAAACCCACAGACCTATAAACACTTGATTTTTGATAAAGAAGCCAAAAGCATACAATGAAAAACAGAAAGCATCTTCAAAAAATGGTGCTGGTCTAACTGAATGCCTATATGTAGAAGAATGAAAATAGATCCATATTTATCAACCTTCACAAAATTCAAGTCCAAATGGATCAAGGACTTCAATATAAAATCAGATACACTAAACCTAATAAACCTCATTGATGCAGGATATAATTTCCTGATCAGAACACCAATGACCCAGACTCTAAGATCCACAATTGATAAATGGAACCTCATGAACATGATAAACTTCTGTAAAGCAAAGGACACTGCCAATAAGGCAAACAGCAAACTAGAGATTGAGAAAAGACCTGCACTAACCCTACATCCAATAGAAGGCTAATATCCAAAATATATAAAGAACTCAAGAAGTTAGACACCAACAAACCAAATAACCCATTTAAAAATGAGGTATAGAGATAGAGACTTCTTAACAGGGAATCCAGAACTACTGGAAAGCACTTTAAGCAATGCTCAGCACCCTTACTCATCAGGGAAATGCAAATCAAATCTACCCTGAGGTTCCACCTTGTACCCATCAGAATGGCTAAGATTAAAAACTCCAGTACATGCTGGTGAGGATGTGAGAAATGGGGACCATTCCTCCATTGCTGGTCAGATTGCAAATTTGTATAACACTCTGGAAATTAATCTGTAGTTTCTCAGAAAATTGGAAATAGTTCTACCTGACAAAATATACTCAAAAGATGTTCCACCATACAACATTGACACTTGCTCCACTATGTTCATAACAGCTTTACTTGTAATAGCCAGAAATTGGAAGCAGCCCAGATGTCCCTCAACTGAAGTATGGATACAAAAAATCCAGTTCATTTACACAATAGAATACTATTCAGCCATTAAAAGAAAGATACCATGAATTTTTCAGGCAAATGGATGAAACTAGCAAATATCATTTTAAGTCAGGTAACCCAGACCCAAAAGTACTCACTAATAAATGAAGATTAACCAGAAACTGCAAGATATCCATGATATACCCCCAGAGACAGAAAGAAGATAAACAAGAAGGAAATCACAAGCAAGGATGCTTGAATCTCACTTAGGGGGAATAAAATAGTCATAGGAGGCAGGTGGGTACTGGATGTGAGGGAAGGGGCAAGGGGAATGTGGTGGTGAAGATCAGATATGTGGAGAGACAGGAGAGAGGGCTAGAGGGCCAGGAGAATAATTAAAATTTTTCAGCTGCAGTTTGGGTTTAGGGGAAATCTCTAAGAAACCCCAGAGACTTTCGATGGGGGAGCCTCCTAGGAGTCAATGGGGGTGACCTGAACCAAGATGCTTAACCTTGGTGACATGGAACCTAAAGAGGCAGAACCCCCAGTGAAGGGATAAGGACACCAACCTACCCACAAGACTTTTGACCCCAAAATTGTTCTGTCTAAAAGAAATGCAAGGAATGTCTTGTCTAAAAGAAATGCAAGGGAAAAGATAGATCAGAGACTGAAAGAATGACCATCCAATAACTGGCCTTAACTTGAGATCCAACCAGTGAGCAAGCACAAGGCCCTGACACTATTCATAATAATACTTTGCTATGCTTGCAGACAAGAACCTGGCATTACTGTCCTCTAAGAGGCTCTACCTAGCACCTGACTGAAACAGATGTGGGGACCCACAGCCTAACATTGGACAAGGTCTGGTACTCTTCTGGAAGGATTAAGGGAAGGATTGTAGACCCTAAAAGGGATAGGAACTCCCCAGAAAGAACAATAGAATCAAGTAACCGGGAAGACTGGGAGCTCTCAGAGACTGAGCCACACTAACCAAGAAGCATGCACAAGCTGGACTGAGGCACCCAGCACAGATGTAGCAGATGTGTAGTTTCCATGGCTGTTTTGTCTGGCTGTAATAGAAGAGGATGTATGTGCCTAAAACTACAGAGACTTGATGTACCAGGGTGGGGGGAATACTCAGGGGAGGCCCACTCTCAGAGAAGAAGGGAAGGGACGTGAGGGAAGGACCAGGAGAGGGACAGAATTTGGGATGTAAATAAATAAATTAATTAAGCCAGAAGATCACAAATAATCATGCAACTCAAGGATTTAGAAAAATAAGAATAAACCAAACCTAAATCTAATAAATAATAAATATTAATTAAAATCATAAGAGAAATTAATTAAACAGAAACAAGGAAAACAATACATAGAACAATGAATATAAGAGCTGGTTCTTTAAGAAGGTAAGGTGACAGACCCTTAATCTAAGTAACCAAAAGAAAGAGAGGACCCAAACTGACAGAATCAGAGATGAATAGGCAAACACTACAACAGTCAGCACAGAAATCAGAATATTATAAAGGAATTCCTGTACTCCATCACCTTTGAAAACCTAAAAAAAAGACAAATTTCAAATTTCTAGATTGAGAAAACTACTAAAACTGAACCAAAAAGTCAAGAACTGAGCTATATCTTTAAAAAAAAAAAGCATATTATATCAAGTTAGAACATCTAAAATAAGTAGTAAAATGTCTCTATATTATTTTGTAAAGTATGCAAGTACATATTAACAATGAGTTATTTTTTATTTTATATATGGCACTTAAGTTGCACACTACTTGCTGAGTTGGAACTGGAACCTTCCTGTGGCAAGGCAGACACATGTGTCCATAGCCGTTACAGATTGCCAGGCATATCATAGATCCCCAGTGTAATATCCAATGACTAGCACAATGAGATTATTCTTATGGAGTTCGTATTCCTCACTGCAAAATATTTGGAATCGACTGTGAGAGATGTTTTGGTAGCTATCTTAGGGTGCTGCAGGAATCGGGTTTCATGGGACAGGACAGGGAGGGTGCTCCTGCATGCATTATCTGTGCATCTTATGCACCCCTGGTGTCCACAGAAGCAGAAAAGGATATCAGTTCCCCTAAAACTGAATGTGGACGTGGTAGTGAGCACCATATGGGTGCTAAGAATTGAACTCATCTGGAAGAGCAGCAAATGCTGTTAATCCCTGAGGAATCTCTCCAGCCTCTGTACTAATACTGAATGTTTCTATTGCTAAAATGTTTGTGTTTATGTCTGGTAAGCATGCAGGTGAAAACTGAAATGACGCTTCACAAAGATATGATTCTGTTCTACTTCAACACTAATTAAAATGATCTTTGAGTGATAAAGATCGTATCCCAAAGTTTCTTTGGAGTGATTTTAGCGACCATCTCATTTATATGTCAACTCATTAAACTACTTCCTGACATTTTCATTAAACTCAATTTTGCTTCTCTCTCTAAAGGCAGAATATATTTTAAAATTTAAGGAGTTAGAATTGTTAATCTACATTAACTTCGAATAACTGACCCTGTGACAGTAATGCAGACTATGTATAATATTTTTTTCTTACCATATTAGAAGAGATGGGAGACAGAAAGTCTACCCTTTTCATTTCAGTCGTATTCACTGTTATTCACAAGAAATGTGGATTTAAATGCAAATTAAAACAGAAATTCCCAAGGCTAGCCTTTCCATTCTCTATTCAAACAAACAGCAAAAATGATTTTCTAGATGAAAGGCAAACTTTAGAGCCCTTTCTAATAAGCCAGAGACCGCGATAACAGCATCTAGCCCTCTGAGAATGTCTGCCAGCAAAGCACTTAGAAATAGACAAAGCCTCTGTGAATGTAAATTGCTTGGGAAATGTAACTCTCCTGAGCTGTTCTGCTTGGGTTGCCAGTTTACTTGGCGGCTTTCTCATCACTTTAAAGGGTCCCCCCAGAGAAGTCTACCCTGTCTGCCATCTAGAATGAGACACCATCTCACTCTGCAACATTCTGCACCTTGTTTGAGTCACTCTTCTCCATCATAGCTCATTGGTTACCAGTCCTGGCCAGGTATTGGTGTTGGCAGTTCTTCCCAACTCTATCTTAGTTCTGGAAATGATGCCTGGAACTCTGCAGCATACCATGGATATTTGGTAGATGGTTTAATATATTTCTTGGAGCACTGGACTGGGATGCCTGAAACCCTGCAGTTTATGGATAATTGCTAGATGGTTTAATATGTCCTGAAGAAGCATATACATATTATTCTACATTGGTAGAAAACCAGGAAACAAAACTCTTCTCTCACACAATTTGTAGTCTTATACAGACAGCAGATAACAAATGAAGAAGATAAGTAAACAGGGATCTGGAAGAAGAGTTGGCATTTTAAATAGTGCAAGTTTCTACTCCATACTTTACATCTTACTTGTTTTACAGATTGTTCTGATACCTAATCTTCTCACATAGCCCAGCGTCTTAAACCACTGCAACTCTTTCTGTTTTGTTTTGTTTTGTTTTGTTTTGTTTTGTTTTGTTTTAGATAGAGATTTTCAAGACCGCAACATTAGTTGGAGGCCTGCTTACAGTTTCAAGCTTTATTTCATTTTCATCAAGGCAGGAAGCATAACATTGGGCAAGGCAAACAGATGCTAGTGAAGTAGTTTAGAGTTACATTCTGATCCTCGTTGCAGAGGGGAAGAGAACTGAGTCTGGCTTGGGTTTTTTGAGACCTCAAAGCTCACTGCCCGTGACATACTTCCTCCAAGACCAAACCTATTCCAACAAGGCCTAACCCTCCTAAACAGTATGCATCGTTCTCAAATATCCTTTTCAAACACCCTTATTAAATAGTGGCATTGCCTGATGACTAAGCATTCAAATATATGAGCCTGTGGAGTCCATTCTCATTTAAAACAGCACGCCCTGTATCTAACTCCTGAGATTCAGAAGAGTCTCATTGAGTAAGAGAAGCCATGTGCTTCTCCACGCATTTAACAAGGAACCATAGGAACATGATGAGAAAAAATATCTCACTTCCTGTGTTTGAAAAAATAAGATTAAACTAGATATTAAAATTTTGTTTAGCTGTAGAAGTACAATAACAACAATGAAGGTTTTCTTCATCACTAGGATCCTAGAAAGCAGAAGGAATGTCCTGCCTAAAAACCCCTGTCCTGAGACCCTAACATCCACCTTCTACGTACAGATGGTACAGACCTAGCCCCTTCAAATTTCCAGCTCATTAATGTCTGCCTGCCCCTCTTACCCCTACTGTTGAATCATGACAAATCCTTATTAACCATATTCTTGCAATTTCATTTTCTTTTTCTTGAGTGCTGCATTTTGGCTCATACTTAGGCAGAGGCAGGAAATAACCACTGCTGGGCATTAATGGAGGAATACCTCAGATAAATTCTTCAACTGCATCACCTTTGAAACCATTTCTCCACCCTCGTTCTTTCCAGGATTTGCTCCTCCCTAAAAATGAATGGTCTCTAAAGGCAATTTGTTCATCTCTGCACCATAGCAATAGGCGGCCTTCCTCCTCATTGCAATAATCCTTTTAATCCTTTCTAGGGTACTAGTTCATCTCATAATGACTCTTTCAAATAAAATCTCTTGGTTCGTTTTTCTTTTGATAAGAACTTAGGTGAAACTAATCCAATTTAAGAGTACTCAAAGTAGTTTCAAAGTAAAAAATAAGTAGAGAGTTCTGACATCAAAAATAGCCTGAAATGTGTTTTTACAGGTTGCTGTGATTTGTGTCTGAGTTTATAGCACTATGGGAGGCAGGGGGTGGAGATTAAGTGGAACCTAGCTGAAGGAAGCTGATCACTGAGTGCCAGGCTTTAAAATGTCCCTGGAAAGCTTCTATCTGGCTTTTTGTTTTCTAATCTACCATGAAATGAACACCTGTCCTCTATCATATACCCCCATGACCACAATTTTCTGGCCAAGCACAGAGAACCAAACAACCATATATTGAAACTTTTGAAACTGAGAACAAAAATAAATGTTTCTTCCATTGAGTTGTTGAAAAAAGTCTGTTGTAGAAAATATTTCATCTTAATCAGGGGCTTCTATTATTATTCAGTTCTCAAATAAAAGACAAACATAACCTTTATATTTATAATAAGTCTTTATTAGCATTGATGCTGGGCATACATCTAGCCTCTATGCTATTAAAATCAATTTGCTATCAATAACCCTGAATTATTATTTACTTTGTTTAACCTGAGCTGCTCTTAACTCCAGTTGACCAGCCCTCATGGGCATGATTTCTTGACTCCTAACCCATGGGATCTTTCTCCTTTCTCCACTTTCTTCACCCTCCTCATAGTTCTCTTCCAACCCAAATCCCAGGAAACTTAAACCCCTCCTATGTCTCTTCTGCCAAGCTATTGGCTGTTAGCATCTTTATTTACCAATCATGGATAATTTGTGGGGACGCAATATCACGTAGCATTAACTGGGTCTGCATGAGGTCTCAGTGAGCAACCAGTATACCCAAAGACCAAACTTCAATAAGGGGACCCTTTTTGTCTAAATAAAAAGGCCCTTTCTCTTATAACAGTAAACAACACTCCTAGAAACAATTATGAAATTATTATGAGAATTATCAGTTAAGAGTTACATTCAAAAGTCCAGTCTCATATGTGGCAATGTAAATAAGGTATTTTATCATCTATTCTATCTTAATAAGTTTAGAGATTTATATATATATATATATATATTATATGTTATATATCATATATGTATATATGTATATATGTAATAAATGGTATATATGTATATATATATCATTTATTATCTTAACCTATATTACCATTCTAAAAACATCTTTTTAGACTTAGAACATTGCAAATCCTAAACAATTTAAGTTTAATTGTGAGACTATAACTATGTAGTCATCAACCCCATCAGAAATCTGAGAAGGAATAGATATTGTGTAAGTATGCAGGAAGTACAGGAACATAACTTCCAAAAATTAAAGAAATGACAGAAAAATATGACTTCTTGGACCCTTCCCAACAGTTTTTATAACATTGGAGCTTCAGCCTTCTGGCCCAGAACATCGGACGATCTTACGTGAAGCGGGAATTACGAAGAACTAGCTTACCTTGTCTTGGCAGAGCTTAGAAATCAACTATCCTGCATTCATTTTGTTCTCTCTGTATATAAAGCTAAGGCATTTTCTTTGTCCAATGGCTAACTTGCCATGATTGAAGAAATTCTATATGGAGGCTAATGATGCCCATGTGGTTCTTTGAAATGGAATAAATAGGGTTACTGTCAGAAGCAAATATATCTCATGGTCAAGAGATCTTTTAATAATGAAATAACTTTAAATACCATATTTTGAGTATCTCTGGCACTTTTGAAGACCATTTGTTTATTTATAGCATCTGAACAACTAAAGAATGCCTGTCTTTGTTACAGATTATCTACACAACCCAGGATTTATATTTATGATAATTCAGAATAATATCTTGTAGGATGTCATACAGGTGAGGCCTCCTTCACAGGATAGAATGAGGCCTGTCATTGGACGAGAAGAAAGGATGGGCAGGAGAAAAGTTTGAGGAAAGAGGAGGACACTGGAATGGAAGAGATGGGAAAGGAAGCCACAGAGAGAACATGGACGCTGACATTAAGATTCCACTCTGTGTATTTACAGGTTGCTATGAATATTCTTAAGGGATGGATGTGTATAGGGCTTTGTATGTTCAGGTGGGCAATTATATCTTATCAATTGGATCAGAGGTTATTGTGTTGTGTGCTCTTTCATATAGTGATTTAAGTTTAAGAGATTATGTAGCAGCTAGAGACACTGGGCCACTACGGAGTTGGGATGTGTGTTTCTGGCAAGATATCTACCAGATATCTTGGGACACTATGGTGCCAGACCTAGTGGGGATAAAAGACAGCCCATTCATGTAGCAATGTAAGTTTAAGAGAGTGTGTGGTGGCTAGAGACACTAAGCCACCACGGAATTGGGATATATGTTTCTGGCAGTGTGATATGGGATGGAGCAGAGTGGGTGAGGCGCTTTGCTGATTGAGATGAAGATATCTATACAGATATCTTGGAGCACTGCAGTGCCGGACCTAGTAGGGGCAAAAAACAGCCTTTTATTTTTTGTAATTTTACAGCTACAATTCTAACTTGACTATGAGTTTTATTGACAGACTAACACAATATTTAATTATTCTAAACAGTTTGTAATAACAGCTATTAAAAGGGCTGGACCTAAACCTTATATATTTAAATGAGTTGCATAGGCACGATGTCTAAGAGTCGAAATATATATATATATATATATATATATATATATATATAATCTTAAATTGTATATAAACATACAAAATTGCATACCAATGTAAGAAGATATGCTTTCAGTTCTGAATCAAAATATAAAGATTTCTACCAATGTAAGATTATATATATAAACACACACACACACACATATATACATATATATATATATATATATAATGCTTTAGTTTAAGAGTAGATTAAATAATGGTCCCTACCATTATATTTCTATATCCTGCTCTTTTCTTCTCAACCTCTTTTCCCTTACCTAAAAAGAAAGAAGGATAGAGAAGAGGAAAGAAAAGATAGAAATCCCTGAATCTGTTTCCTATTTTGTTTCTTCCCTGTCCAAGAACATAATTATTTGTAAACCATCCCCTAAAATGACAATATATCTATAATTCATAAAGCAACCAAAACCATACACCCAAACTTAAGGGACTGGGAAGATGGTCTTATAATTGCTTCCTGCTGAATGAGGGCAAAGAATTCTTTTGTCGGGGCCCAAAAGAAAATAGAAAAAAAAATGGTTTTGTCAAAAGAAAACTAACTGGCATCATTTTTTGTCCATTCTCTATGTGCTGAGAAAGTTTATGGTTTATCCAACACCCTAACTGTAACAGTCTGAATGGCTGGATGAGCAAGCTAGCTGTTCTGGAATGTCCTGAAAGCAGATCTTCAGAGAAAACAACTTCAATGCAGCTGAGGTAGGATGAAGCAAGGAACTAGAGCAGCAGGTTCCAGAGTCTCAGTCTGTCAGAATGTAAATCCTGTCAGGGCCGTCCTCTCGGTGATTCTGTGAATATAAAGCTTTTAGAGGTAATATATTTCTCTATATTAACATGCTACCTGGAATGTGCAATGTGCACAGATCAGTTAAAGATGAATTTTTGCTCCTTGTTTGAGCAGATGAAAGACAAGTCTTTATTTTAAATGGGTTTGACCATGTAATCAAACTGTAGTATAAATATTTAACTGTATAAACTATAATATAAATCTCCATTATGCCATATAAAAGGATAGAATGATGAATCTTGAGGACTCTGTAACCAATAAGATCCATTGGCTGTGCATAGTTGAACTTCTGGCTAGAGACGTTAATATGTCCCAATCAGTTTCAGAACTGTTTCAATAGATAGATTAGCAATATACACTATCAGTGCAATTGGTCTTTTTGGTTTTTTCCTGTGTGCAGAAAGACCTTTAGGGGGTCTTCTCTAACAATTCTGATCCTTATTACTTGGCAAAAATATCAAATGCCTTTCCTTCTTTCCTAACACAAATACAGAGCCTCTCTCCCAAAATAGCATGGGCTGTATGCCATGCAGCAGGCTGAGCAATAGCCATTTCTCTCGAGAAAGCCCATGTTTATAGAGACTGTTTGCTCATGTCAGTGTGACACACATGTTTATGTTAGCTCTCATGAGCTGCCATGGTTCTCCTATGGAAACCCACATTCCAAAGACACAGGCTCAGTGTATCATGAAATTCTATACCATGTTAGCTCTCATGAGCATAGCTTTTCTTTTTCTATTGGATAAAATTGAAAGAATTCTGCCTCTATCCCACTTATGGGTTTCACATTTATCAGTAGAATATACCTTTCCCAGAGCAACAGAAAAGCACTGTTCTTCAATTTGAAATTATGACATAGAAATTGTAAATATGCCTTATAAATATATTCATATTCCCCTTTATCTTATGTAAATAAAAGATTGACGTGTATCAAAATTTAGAAATCTTCCTGTCTTTTCTCCCATGTTTGCTATTATCTAGCTGAGATTCTATGCCACTACTGCAAGATCAAGCTGACCCCCATCCTCAACTTAGAGCTGAGCTCTAGCAGCAGCATCCAGGAAGTATTTAGGTTGGATGGCATCTGAGCCCATGGTATAGCTTAAGGGCTCTGTCACCTGATTTGCCATTTAGTTGGGGGAAAAACACAGCTGTGTCTTAGCTCATGCTATGAACCCAAGAATCATGTGCACCAAATCAGCATGTATTTCAACCCTTGTTCTAAACCCCTCACAGTTTTTGCATGGTTTGGGAAAAAACTGACATGGTTAAGAAACCATCTTTCCCTATCTTTCTATTCTTAAAGGGACAGCATCTATTTTTTATTCAAGAATCTGAATTTTTTAAGTATGTTTTTGCCAGACAGTGGGTGACAATATGTTGTAGAAAATATTTAATTTCAATCAGGGGCTTCTACTCCATTTTGACTATTCAGTTCCCAGATAAAAGACACACATGACCTTTATATTCATAAAAAGCCTTTATTATCATTAATTAATTCTGGGCAGATATCTACCCTGTATGTTATTAATATCTATTTCCTATTGATAACCCTGAGTTATTACTTACTAAGTTTCATCAGGGCTGCTCTTAACTCCAATTTCCCAGCCCTAATGGCCATGATTCTTGACTCCTAACCCATGACGTGTTTCTCCTCTTCTTCTCCCTCTGCATGGTTCTCCTCCATCCCAAAACTCAGGAAATATAAACCCCATCTATGTCTCTTCTGCCCAACTTTATTCACCAACCACGGATAACTGAGGAACATGGCCACATAGCATTGCCTGGGTCTTCATGTGGTCTCTGGGGACAATGAGGACTTAGCACAGCAAGAGACCAAACCTCAACAAAACTCCAATATATTGTAACTAAGAAACACAGCATAACAAGTCCCAAAGTCTCTTGAAGAAGCATTGTTCATCCTACCAACATTATGGAGAGAATCAATACCCTTCTTTGGTCATTTGAATTCATATGTTCCCTCCCACTCTTAAGCTATAGTTTTGCAAAGTTGTGGGCACATTTCAGATATGCCTCAGCAAACAGAAGTAGGTTAGCTGAGTGGAACTTTGTGTGGGTCTCTTCAAACACCGGGGCTGACAGAGTTATGATCCCCGTGAGGCAAGAAGGTAATCCAATTCAACCCAACTCAGTAACCAGTGTTGGTACAAATTTTTAGAATCTGTCACCAGCCCATTTATTTTAGGCATATATGAAGATGTCACAATTTAGAAAAAAATAGTTTTCTGATGTAACTCAATCCTCTGTGCACAAGGAGGTGTAATTACATAAAATCTCTTCTCAAAGTACATGTCACTTTCTTCATGAAGATCGTTTCTAGAGATGTTTTAGGATGCATTGTTATCTTAAGGTCCTGGGGAGGATCTAGTATGATCTTAAACAAACAAATGCCATAAAGGTTATGTGGGCAACTAGCTACCTCTGGTTCTGGCTGTAGGAACTTGAGGGAGCCCATAGCTATATAGATAACTCAAAGGTCACCTAGATCATTAGGTATCTTCAATCCTGATTGTGGGAACTTGGGGTAACAGGAGCCCCTTGCCATATGGCTATCACAAAGGTCACTTAGACTATTGGTCATCTCCAGTCCTGCTTATGAGAGTGTAGTATGGTATATCTCTTTGATAGTGCAAGTATCACCTAGGGGATTAGCCACGCCCATTTCCAGACTTCTAAGTAGAAAACAGGTAATACATATTTTCCTTTGAAAAGACAATCCTGCGTATTTAACATTCCGGGATTCCCTAATGCTATGTGTGAGCACAAGGACCTTTATGCTACCAACAGACCTTAAAAGTGATATACACCTACAGCTCTGGCCTGAGCTCTCTGCTTTTTGGTCAACCCCCAGAATGTCTCCAAAAATCTGATCTTTCCTTTGACACAATGTAAGCTACTTCTGTCATCATGCTTTCTCTGTTATGGTAGACTAAGTAACATAAAACTGTGAACCAAAATAAATCCTTTCTCTTTTAACTTGATTCTATTAGATATTTCATTACAGTGGCAGAAAATAGAACACTTTCCAACTCAATAATTTGGGTAAGCTCCAAATAAGTATGATACCAGTGGTCAGGATCATGTCAGGATGTTTGCAGATTTGTGGCCTCTTCTCCAAAGATTTGAAATAATGTCTAAGACAAATTTGCAAAAGCATTAGGGAAAATTTATTCAAAGCAAAATAATAGAAAAGTCAGGTTACTGGGTCCATGTTGTCACAGAGAGCCATGTCTGGGTTTGTGGTCTCACTAAAGTCAGTCCTATGTTGATATCCACATCCATGTTGCCACCAAATATTGACTGACCTGGAACTCAGATATCTGCATGGCTCAGGAAAGAGCAAGGATTAAAAGCATGTACCACCACCTGAACCTAAGTTTTTCTTTAATTCCTTTTCATTATAAGCATGACTATGCCTTGATATCTGGATTAAAGGCTGGATAGACCATATCAGAAGGTAGAAAGTTTGGAGAAACATTCCCTAATGTCACATGGATTCGGAGACATATCCAAGTCATGATGTCAGCCTCTCCTATTTCTAGAAACCCCCTGTCAACTCCTAAAATACTTATAAAACTCACTTTCCCATGTTAAGTAATTAGCACACAATGCCTAGCATTGACCTCTGTATTTGACATGCTCTGGCTGAGCATCTTAGGAGACAGCTATATCAGACTCATGGACTTCTTGGCTTCATAAATATTATCCAGTTTTGGTAGCTGTATATATATATGGGCTCTATACCCAGGTGGGACAGCTCAAAATGTCTATATATCACCTTGTATGAAAACTTTTGTTCCCCCTTTTAAGAAGGACTGGAGTATCCACAAGTTGGTCGTCCGTCTTGAACTTTATGTGGTCTGTGGATTGTATCTTGAATAATTTGAACCTTTGGGCTAATATCCACTTATCAGTGAGTACATACTACGTATGTATTTTTGCAATTGGTTTATCTCACTCAAGATGATATTTCCTAGTTCCGTCCACTTGCCTATGAATTTCATGAAGTCATTGTTTTTGATAGCAGAGTAATGTACATGTACATTTTCTGTATCCATTCTTCTGTTGAAGGGCATCTGAATTCTTTCCAGATTCCAGTTGTTATAAATAAGGCTGCAATGAACATAGAGGAACATGTGCTCTTGTTGTATATTAGAGCATCATTTGGGTATACGCTCAGGAGTGGTATAGTTGGGTCCTCAGATAGTGAAATGTCCAATATTCTGAGGATGCTCCAGACTGCTTTCCAGAATGGTTGTACCAGCTTGCAATCCCACCAACAATGGAGGAGTTTTCCTCTTTCTCCACATCCTCGCTGGCATCTGTTGTCACCTGAGTTTTTTACCTTAGCCATTCTGATTGGTGTGGGGTGGAATGTCAGGGTTGTTTTGATTTGAATTTCCCTGATGAATAATGATGTTGATCATTTCTTTAGGTACTTCTCAGACATTCGATATTCCTAAGCTGAGAATTCGTTGTTTAGTTCTGTACACATTTTTTAATAGGATTATTTGGCTTTCTGGAGTCTAACATCTTGAGTTCTTTGTATATATTGGATATTAGCCTTCTATTGGATGTAGGATTGGTAAAGATCTTTTCCCGATTTGTTAGTTGCCATTTTGTCCTAATGACAATGTCCTTTGCCTTATAAAAGAAGATTTGCAGTTTTATGAGGTCCCATTTGTCAATTCCTGATTTTAGAGCATAAGCTATTGCTGTTTTGATCAGGAAAATTTCCCCCAGTACCCATGTGTTTGAGGCTTTTCCCCACTTTTTCTTCTATTAGAGTGTATCTCATTTTGTGTGGAGGTCCTTGATCCACTTGGACTTAAGCTTTAAACAGGATGATAAAAATGGGTAATTTGACCTCCAGTTGAACCAGCATCATTTGTTGAAAATGCTAACTTTTTTCACCTGGATGGTTTTAGCTCTTTTTTCAGAAATCAAGTGACCATAGGTGTGTACATTCATTTCTGGGTCTTCAATTCTATTCCACTGATATACCTGCCTGTCTCTATACCAATAACATACAGTTTTTATCACTACTAGTCTGTAATACAGTTTTAGGTCAGGAATGGTGATTCCCCCAAAAGTCCTTTTATTGTTGAGGATAGTTTTAGCTATCCTGGGTTTTTTGTTATTCCAGATGAATTTGCAAATTGTTCTGTCTAACTCTTATGAAGAATTGGATTGGTATTTTGATGGGGATTGCATTGAATCTGTAGATCGCTTTTGGTAAAATGGCCAGTTTTACTATATTAATCCTGCCAATCCATGAGCATGGGAGATCTTTCCATCTTCTGAGATCTTCTTCAATTTCTTTCTTCAGAGGCTTGAAGTTCTTATCATACAGATCTTTCACTTGCTTGGTTAAAGTCACACCAAGGTATTTTATATTGTTTGAGACTATTATGAAGGGTGTCATTTCCCTAATTTCTTTCTTAGCCTGTTCATCCTTTGAATAGAGGAAGGCTACTGATTTGCTGTGTTAATTTTATACTCAACCACTTTGCAGAAGTTGTTTACTAGGCATAGTAGTTCTCTGGTGGAAATTGTGTGGTCACTTAAATATACTATCATATCATCTGCAAATAGTGATATTTTGACCTCTTCCTTTCCAATTTGTATCCCCTTGACCTCCTTTTGTTGTCTGATTGCTCTGACTAGGACTTGAAGTACTATATTGAATAGGTAGAGAAAAAATGGGCAGCCTTGTCTATTCCCTGATTTTAGTGGGATTGCTTCACGTTTCTCTCCATTTAGTTTGATGCTGGCTACTGGTTTCCTATGTATTGCTTTTACTATGTTTAGGTATGGGCCTTAAATTCCTGACCTTTCGAAGATTTTAATCATGAAGGGGTGTTGAATTTTGTCAAATTCTTCCTCAGCATCTAATGAGATAATTGTATGGATTTTTCTTTGCATTTGTTTAATAGTGGATTTTATTGATAGATTTCTATATATTGAACAAACCCTGCATCTGTGGGATGAAGCCTACTTGATCAGAGTGGATGATCATTTTGATGTGCTCTTGGATTCTGTTTGGGAGATTTTTATTCAGTTTTTTTTTTTTTTGCATTGGTATGTATAAGTGAAATTGTACTGAAGTACTCTTTCTTCTTGGGTCCTTAGGTATTAGCATAGTTGTAGCTTCATAGAAAGAATTTAGTAGTGCTTCTTCTGTTTCTCAGCATCTAATGAAATGATCATGTGGTTTTTTTCTTTCAGTTTGTTTCTATAATGGATCACGTTGATATTTTTCCGTATGTTAAACCATCCCTGCATGCCTGGGATGAAGCCTACTTGATCATGGTGGATGATTGTTTTGATGTGCTCTTGGATTCAGTTTGCCAGAATTTTATTGAGTATTTTTGTGTCGATATTCATAAGGGAAATTGGTCTGAAGTTCTCTTTCTTTGGTGGGTCTTTGTGTGGTTTAGGTATAAGAGTAATTGTGGCTTCATAGAAGGAATTCGGTAGTGCTCCATCTGTTTCAATTTTGTAGAATAGTTTGGATAGTATTGGTATGAGGTCTTCTATGAAGGTCTGGTAGAATTCTGCACTAAACACGTCTGGACCTGGGCTCTTTTTGGTTGGGAGACCTTTAATGACTGCTTCTATTTCCTTAGGAGTTATGGGGTTGTTTAACTGGTTTATCTGTTCCTGATTTAACTTCGGTACCTGGTATCTGTCTAGCAAATTGTCCATTTCCTCCAGATTTTCAAGTTTTGTTGAATATAGGCTTTTGTAGTGGGATCTGATGATTTTCTGAATTTTCTTTGATTCTGTAGTTATATCTCCCTTTTCATTTCTGGTTTTGTCAATTTGTACATGCATTCTGTGTCCTCTCATTAGTCTGGCTAAGGGTTTAATCTATCTTGTTGATTTTCTCAAAGAACCAACTTTTGGTTCTATTGATTCTTTCCATGGTCCATTTTCTTTCTACTTGTTTGATTTCAGCTCTGAGTTTGATTATTTCCTGATGTCTACTCCTCCCGGGTGTATTTTCTTCTTTTTCTTCTAGAGCTTTAAGTGTGCTGTCAAGCTGTTGACATATGCTCTCTCCTGTTTCTTTCTGAAACAATGGAGGAGTGTTCCTCTTTCTCCACATCCTCGCTGGCATCTGTTGTCACCTGAGTTTTTTACCTTAGCCATTCTGATTGGTGTGAGGTGGAATGTCAGGGTTGTTTTGATTTGAATTTCCCTGATGAATAATAATGTTGATAATTTCCTTAGGTACTTCTCAGACATTCGATATTCCTAAGCTGAGAATTTGTTGTTTAGTTCTGTACACATTTTTAATAGAATTATTTGGCTCTCTGGAGTCTAACACCTTGAGTTCTTTGTATATATTGGATATTAGCCTTCTATTGGATGTAGGATTGGTAAAGATCTTTTCCTGATCTGTTAGTTGTCATTTTGTCCTAATGACAATGTCCTTTGCCTTATAAAAAAAGATTTGCAGTTTTATGAGGTCCCATTTGTCAATTCCTGATCTTAGAGCATAAGCTATTGCTGCTTTGATCAGGAAATTTTCCCCCAGTACCCATGTGTTTGCGGCTTTTCCCCACTTTTTCTTCAACACCCCTTCATGATAAAAGTCCTGGAAAGAATAGGAATTCAAGGCCCATACCTAAACATAGTAAAAGCCATATACAGCAAACAAGTTGCTAACATTAAACTAAATGGAGAGAAATCCCAAGCAATCTCACTAAAATCAGGGACAAGACGAGCCTGCCAACTCTCTCCCTATTTATTCAATATAGTTCTTCAAATTCTAGCCAGAGCAATCACAAAACAAAAGGAGATAAGGGGATACATATTGGAAAAGAAGAAGTCAAAATATCACTATTTGCAGATGATATGATAGTATATTTAAGTGATCCCAAAAGTTCCACCAGAGAACTACTAAACCTGGTAACTTCAGCAATGTGGCTGGATATAAAGTTAACTCAAATAAATCAGTAGCCTTCCTCTACACAAAAGAGAAACAAGCCGAGAAAGAAATTAGGGAAATGACACACTTCATAGTAGTCCCAAATAATATAAAATACCTCGGTGTGACTTTAACCAAGCAAGTAAAAGATCTGTACAATAAGAACTTCAAGACTCTGAAGAAAGAAATTGAAGAAGACCTCAGAAGATGGCAAGATCTCCCATGCTCATGGATTGGCAGGATTAATATAGTAAAAATGGCTATTTTACCAAAAGCAATCTACAGATTTAATGCAATCCCCATCAAAATACCAATCCAATTCATCAAAGA
This sequence comes from Rattus rattus, assembly GCF_011064425.1. Classification (NCBI taxonomy): domain Eukaryota; kingdom Metazoa; phylum Chordata; class Mammalia; order Rodentia; family Muridae; genus Rattus; species Rattus rattus. Next base: position 140,651,855 of record NC_046154.1, on the reverse strand, counting down.
GTTAGACAGAACAATTTGCAAATTCATCTGGAATAACAACACAGGATAGCTAAAACTATCCTCAACAATAAAAGGACTTCAGGGGGAATCACTATCCCTGAACTCAAGCAGTATTACAGAGCAATAGTGATAAAACTGCACGGTATTGGTACAGAGACAGACAGATAGACCAGTGGAACAGAATTGAAGGCCCAGAAATGAACCCACACACCTATGGTCACTTGATTTTTGACAAAGGAGCCAAAATCATCCAATGGAAAAAAGATAGCATTTTCAGCAAATGGTGATGGTTCAACTGGAGGTCAACATGTAGAAGAATGCAGATCGATCCATGCTTATCACCCTGTACAAAGCTTAAGTCCAAGTGGATAAAGGACCTCCACATCAAACCAGATACACTCAAACTAATAGAAGAAAAAGTGGGGAAGCATCACGAACACATGAGCACTGGAGAAAATTTCCTGAACAAAACACCAATGGCTTATGCTCTAAGATCAAGAATCGACAAATGGAATTTCATAAAACTGCAAAGCTTCTGTAAGGCAAAGGACACTGTGGTTAGGACAAAACAACAACCAATAGATTGGGAAAAGATCTTTACCAATCTTGCATCAGATAGAGAGCTTATGTCCAAAATATACAAATAACACAAGAAGTTAGACCACAGGGAGACAAATAACCCTATTAAAAAATGGAGTTCAGAGCTAAATATAGAATTCAGAGCTGAGGAATGCCAAATGGCTGAGAAACACCTTAAAGACATGTTCAATATCTTTAGCCATAAGGGAAATGCAAATCAAAACAATCCTGAGATTTCACCTCACACCAGTGAGAATGGCTACGATCCAAAACTCAGGTGACAGCAAATGCTGGCGAGGATGTGGAGAAAGAAGAACACTCCTCCATGGTTGGTGGAAATGCAGACTGGTACAACCATTCTGGAAATGAGTCTGGAGTTTCCTCAGAAAATCGGACATTGAACTACCTGAGGACCCAGCTATACCTCTCTTGGGCATATACCCAAAAGATGCCCCAACATATAACAAAGACATGTGCTCCACTATGTTCATAGCAGCCTTATTTATAATAGCCAGAAGCTGGAAAGAACCCAGATGTCCTTCAACAGAGGAATGGATACAAAAAAGTGGTACATCTACACAATGGAATATTACTCAGCTATCAAAAACAATGACTTTATGAAATTCATAGGCAAATGGAGGGAACTGGAAAATATCATCCCGAGTGAGGTAACCCAATCACAGAAAAACACACATGGTATGCATTCATTGATAAGTGGCTATTAGCCCAAATGCTTGAATTGCCCTAGATGCCCAGAACACATGAAACTCAAGAGGGATGACCAAAATGAGAATTCTTCACTCCTTCTTTAAGAGGAGAACATGAATACCCTTGGCAGGGAATAGGGAGGCAAAGTTTAAAACAGAGGCAGAAGAAACACCCATTCAGAGCCTGCCCCACATGTGGCCCATACTTATGCAGCCACCCAATTAGATAAGATGGATGAAGCAAAGAAGTGCAGGCCAACAGGAACCGAATGTAGATCTCTCTTGAGAGACACACCCAGAATACAGCAATTACATAGACGAATGCCAGCAGCAAACCACGGAACCAAGAACGGGACCCCTGTTGAAGGAATCAAAGAAAGGACTGGAAGAGCTTGAAGGGTCTTGAGACCCCCTATGAACAACAATGCCAACAACCAGAGCTTCCAGGGACTAAGCCACTACCCAAAGACTATACATGGATTGGCCCTGGGCTCCAACCTCATAGGTAGCAATGAATAGCCTAGTAAGATCACCAGTGTAAGGGGAAGCCCTTGGTCCTGCTAAGACTGAACCCCCAGTGAACGTGATTGTTGGGGGGAGGCCGTTAATGGGGGGAGGATGGGGAGGGGAACACCAATATAGAAGGGGAAGGGGGGGTTAGGGGGTTGTTGGCCCGGAAACCGGAAAAGGGAATAACATTCGAAATGTAAATAAGAAATACTCAAGTTAATAAAGATTAAAAAAAAAAAGAGTTCATCATGGTGGATTTTTCCTTTGATGAATATGAAGTGTCCTTCCTTATCTTTTTTTGATGGCTTTTGGTTGAAAGTTGATTTTATTCATTATTAGAATGACTACTCCAGCTTCTTTCTTCAGACCATTTGCTTGAAAATTTGTTTTCCAGCATGTTACTTTGAGGTAGTATCTGGCTTTGTCTTTGAGGTGTGTTTCCTGTACGTGGCAAAATGCTGGGTCCTCTTTACATTTCCAGCCTGTTAATCTATGTCTTTTTGTTGGGGAATTGAACCCATTGATATTGAGGGATATTAAGGAATAGTTATTATTGCTTCATGTTATTTTTGCATTTAGAGGTGGAATTATGTTTGTGATTCTCTCTTCTTTTGGTTTACTTGCAAGGAGATTAGTTTCTTCCTTTTTCTAGGGTGTAGTTCCCCTCTTTTTGTTGTAGTTTCCACCTATTATCCTTTGTAGGGCTGGATTTGTAGAAAGATACTGTATAAATTTGGTTTTGTCATGGAATATCTTGGTTTCTCCATCTATATTAATTGAGAGTTTTGCTGGATATAGTAGCCTGAGCTGGCATTTGTGTTCTCTTAGGGTCTGTATGACATCTGTCCAGGATCTTCTGGCTTTTATAGTCTCTGGTGAGAAGTCTGGTGTAATTCTGATAGGTCTGCCTTTATATGTTACTTGACCTTTTTCCCTTACTGCTTTTACTATTCTTTCTTTGTTTTGTGCATTTGGTGTTTTGACTATTATTTGACAGGAGGAGTTTCTTTTCTGGTCCAATCTATTTGGAGTTCTGTAGGCTTCTTGTATGTTTATGGGCATCTCTTCCTTTAAGTTAGGGAAGTTTTTGTCTATGATTTTGTTGAACATATTTACTGGCCCTTTATGTTGATAGTCTTCCCCCTCTTTTTTATCTATTATCCTTAGGTTTGATCTTCTCATTGTGTCCTGGATTTCCTGAATGTTTTGGGTTAGGAACTTTTTGTGTTTTATATTATCACTGATGGTTGTGTCAATGTTTTCTATGTATCTTTTGCCCCTGAGATTCTCTCTTCTATCTCTTGCCTTCTGTTGATGATGCTTGCATCTATGACTCCTGATCTCTTCCCAGGTTTTCTGTCTCCAGGGTTGGCTCCATTTGTGCTTTCTTCATTGTTTCTATTTCCATTTTTAAATCCTGGATGATTTTGTTCAATTCCTTCATCTGTTTGGTTGTGTTTTCCTTTAATACCTTAAGCGATTTTTGTATTTCCTCTTTAAGGGTTTCTACTTGTTTACCTGTGTTGTCCTCTATTTCTTTAAGGGAATTATTTATGTCCTTCTTATAGTCCTCTATCATTATCATGAGATGTGATTTTATATCCAAATCTTTCTTTTCCAGTGTGTTCGGATACTTACTTTTGTGGGAGAACTGGGCTCTGATGATGCCAAGTAGTCTTGGTTTCTGTTGCTTAGGTTCCTATGTTTGCCTCTCGCCATCAGGTTGTCTCTGATATTAGTTTATTTTGCTGTCTCTGACAGTGGCTTGACCCTCCTCTAAGCCTCTGTGTCAGCACTCCTATAGACCTATTTTCTTTCAGCTGAATATGGGAACAGAGAGCTGCTCATAGTTTTTTCTATCCTAAGGCCACCAGGCAGGCCACTTGGAGCAAAAAAGTTGGTCTTACCTCTCATCTCAGACGTGTAGTTGCTTCTGGTGACTGGCTTTTGGTTCTCAGCACAGGCAGAAACTGGAAGGTTTCTGCCACTGTCTGCTCCTATATTCCTGTATCCAGAGGGCACTAGGCAGGTTCCTCTTGAGTCAGGAATGTGGACATTCCTCTGAACTCTCAGGATTTTCTGCATTTCTGAGAGTCTAGCTCTCTCCCACAGAGGATTTGGGTGCAGGGAGCTCTAAAGCCTAGTTTCTAATCTTGGCTTCATGCTATACTCTCAACTCAGATCTCTCCTTTTATCTTGTATCCATTTTTCTAGGCTAGGGGCCCCTCCTTTGTAAAATTTTATACACAAGAACCAAACAACTCGTGACCATGAGCATGGTTTTTAAAAACTACAACCCATAAAACAATTACATTATTACAAAAATTTTTTGTTTTGATAAGCCCCCAGAATGGTAGAAAAGATGAAAAGGTCAAAAGAAACATTTCTTAAATAGTAAATCAAATGTATGTTCTTCATGACCTAAAGATGCTTAAGAACTTTTATGGGATCTAAGTCATGATTGGCAAGTCATATCTCTGAGCTCTATTATGCATCTTCACTGAAATTCACATATCAGTTCAGACTTACGTTATACAAAACTAAAACTCTTCAAGAGTTGTTGACTCATCTGATTTCTAAAATGTATTTCTATTCCAACTGGTAATTACTATATTTACTCAATGTGTGCAGTCATGTGTACATGGTAGTGAACCAGCAATCTACATCAAATGCAATGTCTTTAAGTTACGGATGCATCAAAAGCAAGATTATGTGCAATAAGTTGATGCTTCTGGACCAGAGGCTTATTAGAACCTTGAGTTGTATTTTCCTTGGAACAATGCTTCTGTACTCACTAAGTCAATGTTTACAGCCACTTTCTAGGACATAACTTTCACAAACAATGGAAATTGAAATTTTCTAAGGAAATAACTGAATAATAGAAGAGATATATTTTTAAAACATATTAACTAGCAATGAAACCTTTATGCAAAAAATGTATAGTACAAGTATTAAATTCCTAAAGTCATAGTTTAGCCTGAGATTGATTTAATCAGCCCCCAGGGCATTCAGAAAGCAAGCTGGCCCTGGTAGCCTGCTGCTGCCTCTCAGAAGAGTTGATATTGTAAATCCCTAGAGGAGTGAGTACTTAAGTAGTAAAGATCTATGGAGAAGGCCTTGTCGCTTATCTTAATCTAAAATAATCAGAAAATGTCATTAAATTCATAGCCTGAGTTCAGAGCAAATCTCAATTCGGTGTCTTTTGGAGAATTTGGATCTGACTTTACCAGTATGATCTACCTCTTTTTTTTTCTACTCAAAAACTAGTGGCCAAGTTTGATAGAATCCATTCTATCACCACCTACCTATGGATCCCATTCTCTCCCATATTTTTCTATACTTTCCTCTCTCATTTGCTCCCTTTCCTGTTTTTTTAACTAAGAGTCATGGAGCAGCTAAAATCTGCATGGCATTCCTTTAAGCATCACACAGAAAGGAAGGCCCTTGACCTTCCCTGAAGTGAACAGGGTACTGCAACAGATGATGAGGGCAGAGTCTCAGATGGGAGTGTCAGTTTCCCTGAGAAGTCATGAGAAGAGAGCAAGGTCCAGGTGGGAAGGAGCAGTAAGTGTCCAAGGCACAGAAAATCAGTGTTTCTGCTACATATCCCTGAAATGAAGGTACAAATGAGACCAGCTTTCTGCCAAGTTTAAACTCAAACGAATAGTGCCATTCTGCTTATGGTTCCCCACATTAATTATTTTGACCCCAAGTGTCAAGATGGAATGACAATTTTGATGACTATAAATTTGGTCACAATTTTATTGCCAGAAAAAAACCATGGAAACTGTTCTTTTGTATTCTGGCCTTGAACATAGCTGAGAAGGGGTCATCATCCCTTTTGGACTCTGCTGTATCTTTTTCAATGCTTGAAGAAGGCGCATGTTCTCAGCGGAGTGAAGAAATTCTCACACAGGCTTCTGTGTCAGAAATCTTTTTTTTTTCTGTCTTAATTTAAGCTTGGTGTACTCTGTCAACCTCACACACATGGTTCTTCATCTAGAAAACTTTGACTTAGCTTTATGTTTGTATGATTTCTTCCTGTCTTACATGAACCATGGACTTCCAGTACACTACTTGATTTGGAATATAGAAGACTGTCTTCTATAAAAGTGATCTTTATTTGTAAGTGAGATCATCTCTAAGAAATGTCTGTCTTCACTGTCGTACCTCAATCCATCATTTATCCATGCCTATCCTCTGTGTTCTTCTCAATTTAGATCTCATTATTGTAATGACATTAGGTTCTTTTCATTTCTATGACATTCATTCCAGGTTTATTGACTTTTCTTCAGGTCTATACCTCATTAATTTTCTCCTTCTCATAGTTCTCTAGAGTGTACAGTGCTAAGGTGGAACTGCTCCCGGGTCTTGAGCTTTCCAGACACAGTTCCCCACTCCTTTGCTGGTCTACTTCTTCCCTTTTAGCCACTCTGGGCATCTGCATGGGCATCATACACATACTGCACTGTGTGAACATAGAGTGCAAGAGGGTTCTCTTGGGTTTTTCCAAACATTATAATCTTAAGCCTAGAAATTCTCATCTTTAAGTTTCTTCCCTCTACCAAGACAGTACAGGATAGGTCTAGCAAAGTTTGGGGCTACCAATGCAATGCTCAGTGTTCCTAGGATAACCACAGTCTTAATCATTCCCCAAAGCCAAGAAGGTCCTGGGGATGAATTTCCTTAGTGCATCTGCTCCCAACCAACCAGAGAGAAAAGAAACAAGAACGATACTTAATTCACCTTCATCCGGTGATTTGAGCAAAGACTACAAAGATGCAATGCATTCACACAGTTTTAATAATTTAAGATAAATCAGCCTGTGTTCATCTCCACACTGTCCATATGCAATGCTATTTTCATCTTTGTTTTGAAAATAAAAGAAGTTATCTGAGAAGGCTGGTGAGGTAACTGGAGATAGAAACAGTCTAGCTTCAACATTGTTATCCTAAGACTCCATCCTACATAGGTTCCATCTCTCATCTTTATGAAAATACCTTTCAGCCTCAGTGCCAGAAGTCTCCAGTCCTCCATAGCATTACATGGTGAGAATCCTCATAATACCAGGTCCCTGTTGTGACTGGAACCATTGGACCCCACACTTCATTTTTGAGAATTTTCTCCTTTCTTCCATCAGTTTTTTTTAAGTCAGTGGCTTTAGGTTTTATTCCATTCATTTGTGATTCCTGAAGGTAGGTGAGGGATGGAGACAATTTAGAGAATCTTGGTGTTAGGAGTTTATTTTTATAATCTTTAAATATTCCATTGGGTACAAACTGATGGGATTGTAGAGAAATTCTTTCTTTTACCTGTTTTGCCACAAAAGTCCAAGGGTTAAAGGGTATAAAATGGAAGCGCAGGGGTTTACACCCTTGATATTGCACAGCTACTTAAGAAAATTTTCTCTGTGGATAGAGACAGTCTCAGCAGCTGAGGCTGACTTCATATTGACAGTCTTTGTGCCTCACCTTCCAGAATGCTGGGATCATAGGCAGATGGCACCAGATCCAACTGAGAAGATTCTCAATAGAAGATGACTCAAGTTATGACTTGAAGTAGATACAGGAATTAGACAGCCAATATCATGGTTGAATGGTCTTTAAAGAACAGGTGACAGACAATTTAAAAACCAAAGATCTATGAGAAAAACTATAGTTAACTCAAGAGACCCAAAAGCCTAAGCCTTCAGTGAGAAAGTGAGGCAAGAGAGAATCAATGAGGACATGTCCAGAGGACAGAACAAGGGGAAAAGCATTATCTTTTGGCTCTATCTTTACCTCTTCCAATTAGTGTGTGTGTGTGTGTGTGTGTGTGTGTGTGTGTGTGTGTGTGTGTGTGTGTGTGTGTGTAACAGTGCTATTCACAGAGCAATGGGTGAATGTCATTTGGCATCTCTGCTTTCATTGTGAGTTTTCACTTTGATGGCATCCCCGGACTCTATAATACTGACACCTGAGACGCATAGCATACCTAAAAAGCCAATGGATAGGCTGGGGTGCCGTGTCGATGCATGAATTCCTGGAGTTGAACTACATCAATGATGACATCAAGACAAACAATTTGGTGAAAAAAACAAGGCAATCCTGGAAGTGGTCCAGTCTGATGATGAAAACACTGAACTTGCTCTCGTGAGGCAGCACCAACCTCTAAGGATTCTAAATCCTGAAAAAAAAAAATGCAACTGAAATTGAAGGGAAAAAAAAAGAAACAAATGAAAGTGTCCTGACATAGCGAGCATCCGTTGGAGCAGATTTCAACCTTGATCATGAGTGAGCCTTGGTATTGTGGCCTTCAGTCTACTTCTCCAAGTGGCCAAAAACTTTTTCATTAAAAAAAAGATATCTAGTCAAGACACTTCAGGTTTTATTTGGATCTAATTAACACTATGTGTAATTGAAGGATATCCAGAGCACAAGGAAAGGCAAGAAAACCAACAAATGATCTGTTAGTAATTGACTGGAAACGATATAGAAAATCAAAAAAAAAAAAAAAATCCAGAAGTGTTTGGGAAGGGAAACATCGGACACATGGTGATTAATTTGAGTGCAGTGGATATTTGAATGTAGAACGACTGAACGACTTCATTTTTTTCTTGTTTTGAAACCCAGTGTGCGGCAGGTAAAACTATCGACCAAGAGTGGGAAATACAAATGATGAGCAAGTTGTACCATAAGGAGGAGAATTTGGTAAAAAAAAAAAAAAAATTTGAAAATGGAGTTTTAGTTGCCTACTTAATAACATCCAGGGGAAAAAATATAAGTCTCTTTCTAGAAATAATTACTTTTCCCAATAATTTAGTAGCATTTATATCAGTATATTATATTTAGTAGCAGATATCCAATAACATTTTTATAAGTGGAGAAAATGCATTCGCTTATTTTAGCACTGGATTAGAACCTTGATAATAAGATTTATACCATATACTTTATTTTTTTTTATTAACTTGAGTATTTTTTATTTACATTTCAAATGTTATTCCCTTTCCCGGTCTCTGGGTAAACATCCCCCTAATCCCTCCCTCCCCTTCTTTATGGGTGTTCCCCTCCCCATCCTCCCCCCCATTGCCATCCTCCCCCCAACAATCACGTTCACTGGGGGTTCAGTCTTAGCAGGACCAAGGGCTTCCCCTTACACTGGTGATCTTACTAGGATATTCATTGCTACCTATGAGGTCAGAGTCCAGGGTCAGTCCATGTACAGTCTTTAGGTAGTGGCTTAGTCCCTGGAAGCTCTGGTTGCTTGGCATTGTTGTTCATAAGGGGTCTCGAGCCCCTTCAAGCTCTTCCAGTTCTTTCTCTGATTCCTTCAACGGGGTTCCTATTCTCAGTTCAGTGGTTTGCTGCTGGCATTCGCCTCTGTATTTGCTGTATTCTGGCTGTGTCTCTCAGGAGAGATCTACATCCGGCTCCTGTCAGCCTGCACTTCTTTGCTTCATCCATCTTGTCTAATTGGGTGGCTGTATATGTATGGGCCACATGTGGGGCAGGCTCTGAATGGGTGTTCCTTCTGTCTCTGTTTTAATCTTTGCTTCTCTATTCCCTGCCAAGGGTATTCTTGTTCCCCTTTTAAAGAAGGAGTGAAGCATTCACATTTTGATCATCCATCTTGGGTTTCATGTGTTCTAGGCATCTAGGGTAATTCAAGCATTTGAGCTAATAGCCACTTATCAATGAGTGCATACCATGTGTGTTTTTCTGTGATTGGGTTACCTCACTCAGTCAGGATGATATTTTCCAGTTCCAACCATTTGCCTATGAATTTCATAAAGCCATTGTTTTTGATAACTGAGTAATATTCCATTGTGTAGATGTACCACGTTTTCTGTATCCATTACTCTGTTGAAGGGCATCTGGGTTCTTTCCAGCTTCTGGCTATTATAAATAAGGCTGCTATGAACATAGTGGAGCATGTGTCTTTTTTATATGTTGGGGCACCTTGTGGGTATATGCCCAAGAGAGGTACAGCTGGATCCTCAGGTAGTTCAATGTCCAATTTTCTGAGGAACCTCCAGACTGATTTCCAGAATGGTTGTACCAGTCTGCAATCCCACCAACAATGGAGGAGTGTTCCTCTTTCTCCCCATCCTCGCCAGCATTTGTTGTCACCTGAGTTTTGGATCTTAGCCATTCTCACTGGTGTGAGGTGAAATCTCAGGGTTGTTTTGATTTGCATTTCCCTGATGACTAAAGATGTTGAACATTTCTTTAGGTGTTTCTCAGCCATTCGGCATTCCTCAGCTGTGAATTCTTTGTTTAGTTCTGAACCCCATTTTTTAATAGGGTTATTTGTCTCCCTGCAGTCTAACTTCTTGAGTTCTTTGTATATTTTGGATATAAGCCCTCTATCTGTTGTAAGGATTGGTAAAAGATCTTTTCCCAATCCGTTGTTTTGCCGTTTGTCCTAACCACAGTGTCCTTTGCCTTACAGAAGCTTTGCAGTTTTAAGAGATCCCATTTGTCGATTCTTGATCTTAGAGCATAAGCCATGGGTGTTTTTGTTCAGAAATTTTTCCAGTGCCCATGTGTTCCAAATGCTTCCCTAGTTTTTCTTCTATTAGTTTGAGTGTATCTGGTTTGATGTGGAGGTCCTTTATCCACTTGGACTTAAGCTTTGTACAGGGTGATAAGCATGGATCGATCTGCATTCTTCTACATGTTGACCTCCAGTTGAACCAGCACCATTTGCTGAAAATGCTATCTTTTTTCCATTGAATGGTTTTGGCTCCTTTGTCAAAATCAGGTGCCCATAGGTGTGTGGGTTCATTTCTGGGTCTTCAATTCTATTCCACTGGTCTATCTGTCTGTCTCTGTACCAATACCATGCAGTTTTTATCACTATTGCTCTGTAACACTGCTTGAGTTCAGGGATAGTGATTCCCCCTGAAGTCCTTTATTGTTGAGGATAGCTTTAGCTATCCTGGGTTTTTTGTTATTCCAGATGAATTTGCAAATTGTTCTGTCTAACTCTTTGAAGAATTGGATTGGTATTTTGATGGGGATTGCATTGAATCTGTAGATCACTTTTGGTAAAATGGCCATTTTTACTATATTAATCCTGCCAATCCATGAGCATGGGAGATCTTGCCATCTTCTGAGGTCTTCTTCAATTCCTTTCTTCAGAGTCTTGAAGTTGTTATTGTACAGATCTTTTACTTGCTTGGTTAAAGTCACACCGAGGTACTTTATATTGTTTGGGTCTATTATGAAGGGTGTCGTTTCCCTCATTTCTTTCTCGGCTTGTTTCTCTTTTGTGTAGAGGAAGGCTACTGATTTATTTGAGTTAATTTTATACCCAGCCACTTTGCTGAAGTTGTTTATCAGCTTTAGTAAATCTCTGGTGGAACTTTTGTGGTAACTTAAATATACTATCATACCATCTGCAAATAGTGATATTTTGACTTCTTTACCAATCTGTATCCCCTTGATTTCCTTTTGTTGTCTGATTGCTCTGGCTAGAACTACAAGAACTATATTGAATAAGTAGGGAGGTAGTAGGCAGCCTTGTTTAGTCCCTGATTTTAGTGGGATTGCTTCAAGTTTCTCTCCATTTAGTATAATGTTAGCAACTGGTTTGCTGCATATACTTTATTTTTATAAAGCCTACAGTGACTTATTTTGACTTATCTTGCATGAAACCTTAAGTGTAGTCAGTGCTTAATTCATGACATCACAGGAATTAAAGGTCAGATGAATTATTGGATGGATCTCTGTGTGTGTGTGTGTGTGTGTGTGTGTGTGTGTGTGTGCGCGCGCGCGCGTGGGCGCGCATGGATACATGGGTGGGTGGAGGGATGCATATGTGGATAGGTAAATGGATTGGTGGGTACATGAATGGGTGGGTGGGTGGATGGATAGATGGATGGATGAGTGGATGGACAGGTGGATGAATATGTGGATGGGGATGGAGGGATACATGGACACATATGTGGATTGTGGATAGATGTAGATGTGTATAAATAAGTAGAGGAAGAGATGGTTTTAATTTTCTTTTTTTTTTTTTTTTTCGGAGCTGGGGATCGAACCCAGGGCCTTGCACTTGCTAGGCAAGCGCTCTACCTCTGAGCTAAATCCCCAACCCCTGAAGAGATGGTTTTAAATACCCAGAGAAATAAAGTAAAAGAGAAATTTTAAAAATGGAATTTAACTAACAATTACAAACTATTATTTGCTACCAGAAATCCTTTGTTTTATTTTTTTAATTTGTTTGCTGATGTAGTCATAATTGTCAGCATTAGGAGTAGTAAAGATGATCTTGCTGGTAACTTGGTAAATCAATTCTGTGTGTGTCATTAATTCAAGTCATTTTATCAAGTTATCTCATACCTTTTAAAATTAAAATATCCATTAAGTAACTCAGTTACCTCTGCTGTTTAGTTGATGGCTGGGTTTCCACGAATGTTTCATATTCACCTCACTGTTGCACTTCAACCTTCTAGCATCCTCTGTTGTACTCGTGATGGACTTCACTCCAGGATGAACATAATTCTCATTGTAATTGCTATCACAGATGTCACATGTGATCTAACTAGTCTGTAGGAAATAAAACACTGCCAAAGTCAACAGCAATTTAATACATCAGAAAAACACTTAGTTAAATATCAGCCTAACACCTTAAGACTACTCAAGCCTGACAGAAACCGTGTAGCCAATGCTAAGAAATATTTATAGAAAGAAACACATTGCTCAGAAGTTCAATATAACTGTCACCTTTCATATTCACAGGTGATATTTCAAATTAAAGTATGTCTCATGTTTCTAAATCTCTTGGCCACTTTGACAGCACACCTACCTTGAGAAAAACTTTCATTTAAGTATTTCATCTTTTTTTACCTAAAACATTGGTACTTTCTAAGTCCATATTCTTAATAGTAAAATAAGAAAAAAAGTTACTGTGTGTTTGTAGGATACATGCAAAAATTCACATATATGAATCATCACTAATTGACGTCATTGACAGAAGCTAATTCTCTGCACTACATGGTCTCTTTCCTGCAGGATGAAAACTGTTTCACCATCAAATTTGCCTATCATGTTTTGCTACTTTATAGCTATATTATCTTTATCATTGTTGTGACCAGATGCTGACATAGTGCTGACAAATTAAGTGAGGAAAGATTTATTTTAGCTCACCTGAATTCAACTCACAGAGCCCACTGTCCCAGAGTAAGCTGATGCAAGTGCGGTCAGTAAGGCCTTACTGATCAGTTGCTACCAACTGCTCCCCTTCTATTGCTCCTCTCCATTTCCTTGACACTGTAATCTTCATATTCCTACATTTTTACTGAATTTATTCCATCCCGTAATGTTTTAGTAGCCAGACGTATATAGATGCTCATTACTTTTCAAATTCTATGTGGAGAGGCAGAGGCACATGCTTGCCAAGTACCTGGGTGGGAGTCAGATGGCAACTCGTGGGAGTAGGTTCTCTCTTTCTACATGTGTGTTCTGGCAGTTGAATTCAGGTCGTCAGGCTTGGTGGAAAGTGCCTTTTACCTATTGAGCCATCTCCCCACTCCATCTCATATTTTATAATAAACAATGTTGTCTATGTCTTTACCTACTTTAAAAATATGCATCAACCAGCTGCTTTGGACAAAGCTATGTGTTCTGTTCTCTAGAAACTATCAGTGAGATGGAACAATCTAGTTCTAGTAATAGCCATATGATTCTGTCCTACTATGGGTTCTGTTGCTGTAATAGAACAACATGGACAAGATAACTTTAAAAGTGCTGAGTATTTGTAACTGAAGTTCATAAGTCCAGCCTTTTGGAAGTTTAGAAAATAAAGTTTTCTATGAGTTAAAGACCAGCCAGGAATACAAAGTAATACTCTGTCCTAAAAACAAAACATCTTGTGCCAAAATGACTAAGGTAATTTTTTCTAGCATGTTTGAGGCCCTGAGATCCCTCAGTACTATGAAAGGGAAAGAATATTTTCCTTATAATTTGAGGGCCTTGGAGGTACTGCTATCTGGCATCAAGATACTGGTATCTGTTAAGAGCCATCTTTTGGTGTAACGCAGTAGAAGATATCATATTGTTGGACAGAAGGAATGTCTTAATGAATATGAAGATTGCATACAAACTTTCCCAGAACACATTCAAAACATAGAAAATAGGTATCATACTATTAAATAGGTAAGCAGGGAGAGAGTTTTACTCCTTCACAAACAGAAGAACATCTGTGAAGCACATGCCTCCAGATCTCAGCCTGAAATTCTTTATTAAGACTCTTGAACAATTTTTAGTACTGTCATCTGGAGCCATTTCATCCAATTTTCTAGGAGGCAGGAAAAGAAAGCCCAGCTCGTGTAGCGAGACCACTAAGGCTCACCACCATTTCTGTTCACTTTGCTACACAGTACATATCAGTATTCAAATGTTCTTTCAAATCAAGCTCTGGAAGCATGCTACTGCCTAAAACAGCCTGCTAACTGCTCCTCCATGTTGATTCTATTTCTGGGTTCATGACTGATGAGGAAGAAGTCACATCTCCAGCCTTCTCGGAGCATAGGAATGGTTGTGGCACTATCACATAACAGGTTCTGTGGCATATGCAGTTCCTATCTCCCTGCAGGAAGCTGCTCCCATTATCATCTCATTCTTACTTTCACTGGTCTGAAAAACAGCACCCCACTGAGGGAGATTATTTAAACCACAAAATGGTATCCAACTGCTGAGAAAAAGAAAGCCTGGATCTCAAGGTACTTTCATAGCACAATGCAATACAAGTTATTTGCTCTGAGCTGTTTGGCAAGCCTTTGAGTGTCACATGGCAGAGAAATAATCTCGATGGTTGATACATTTTTATTCATATCTTTGTTACAGTTTTGTTTACACAGAAAGTAATGCACAAGGGAGAGCAATTTCTCAGTAACTCAGCCAAGCAGCAGGCATTACCCTTCTGGAGCCACCAATTTAGTGGTCAGAGTTTCAGGGGCTCATTCATCATGATGAAGCAAAAATCAATGGTCCTTCTAGCCTATCTAAATAAACAGCATGGAGCTAGTTATGCTTTGCAGATATTGCTCTGTAAATTTGAGAATGTCAAGGAACTGGATCCACTCTATGTACTTATAAATTATGAAGAATTTGTTATGCATCTCCCAGGCTTTTAAGGTTACATGACCAGTGCTTGAACAGGAAGAGGAATCACTTAGGAAGAGCTCTGGTAACACAAGGATGGACACAACCTTCCCTAAAACCCCAAACCTGCAGACTGAATTCATCAAATTGTTTGATTTTACTGAGTTTTTCTAACATCTCTCTTATTGAATTTAGTTTTCAAATCATGTATTCTCTTCAAAATTTCATTGTGTTTTCCTTTACTTCGATTAGTTTATTTCTATCCTCTTTGAGTTCCTCCACATATTCACTTGTATCCTCTTTGAATTGCTTGATTATTTGATTGTGTTTACCAAAAGCTTAAAAACTTTATGTATGAATATTCTGCATATACACCTGCATGCCAGAATAGGGCATCAGATCACATTGCAACCGTGGCATGGATGCTAGAAAGAGAACTCAGGACCTTTGGAAGAGTAGGGAGTGTTCTTAACCACTAACCCATCTTTCAAGCACTTACAAATATTCTTTTAATTCTGTGTCCTGGTTTCATCTAGGTAAAATTCCCATTGGAGATTGTTTCTATAAGCCTGGTGGTCTTGGGTGGTGAGAACACATGTTGTCCTCATATTTCATGCTGTTTGTTTTTGTAGCGGGACCTGATCATATGGATTATTTCATTGATTCTGTGTCTATTATGAGATTCTAGATAGTTATGTTGAGTAGAAGTTTGGTTCTGTTATTACTGTTGCCAGAACTCGGTTCATTTCAGATCAAGTAGGAGGACTAAGCAAATTAGTTCTTTAGCTATCCAATGTTGATTATTGATTGAAAAGATTAATTGAGGTGATTCTAATTCAATGTTGACCTCAAGGATGTAGAGTGTCTTATGTGGTGGGCCTCTCAACTAGACCTGGGTCTAGAAAAGTGAGAACAAGACAAGAGACTAGGTAGCCCTGTGGAAAAGACTGAAAGTGTGGCTCCTGGCAGGACTTGGCCTGGAGCAGGTCAGACTCAGCAAAAGATGCAAATTCTAGCTGGTTGTGGAGGGGCAGCATGGGAGACCTTAAAAGTAGAGGACTCTTGGTCAGACTTGGCAAGAAGGGTGGAGGATATTGTTCCTGCTTCGACCTGTGCCAAGAAGGGTAACAGGGAGGGGTGGTGACTACACTTGCATGTAAGAGTCCTGGATCACATTTATCAAGAGCACTGATGAGTGGATACAATTCTCAACTGTAACAGGATATGAGGAAGGAACTGAATCAGACTCACCAAAAGAACTTATAGATGTACTTCTCACTTGAGACTGGAGGGTCAGCATGGAGGACTCAGTAGCATGAGAGAAGTATATAGGACAGAATAAACAAGAACACGCTAACCTCTTTGGCATAAAAAGGGGAAACACAAAAATCCAAGTGTGTTGGTACATGCCTGTAATCCTAGTACTTGTAAAGTGGAAACAGGGTCTGGAATACAATCCCAGCCTCATCTACCTGGTAAGTTTGAGGCCAATCTGCACTATGAGACACTACATCAAAAAACTAAAAACTATGAATGACAAAATTAAACTAAAAATGAAAGGAAGTCCATAAAAGCCTATTCCTAATATTTTAATTAGGAAAAATTTAAGAAATAAATTTAAGAAATAAATTGTGATATAACCTCACTAATGTTATATCATATAATATGTAATAAATGCATAGTTCAATTACCAATACATCAATAGTTATAACCTTACAGAATATGGAAACATAAAATTCCGTGCCCAACAGTAACGTCAGTCAGACAAGCAGAATAAAATTTTTGTTTATAGTAGTACTTTAATTATGGAACTAGCTCTGTATAACACTTTCCTCGAAGTTTAGACATTGTATCCTGAAGAGAAGTTCCTTAAGCACCAAAATAGCAAGCTTCCAGAAGTCCCTAAAACTGATTAAATTCACTAGGCCCCTCTCTACCCAAGTAGACAGTAAAAGCTGGTCATTCTTAAAAATGTGAAACTTGGCAGGAAAGAAGACTTGGATAAGCCAATCTTCAAAGAAGACTCTCAAGCAAGACCAGCTGCCTGGAAGAAGCAAAAACTAGACAAGCTGCCTGGATAAAGTTTAGACCAACAGAGACACAGGAAAGAATGTTCTCCAATCTGTTGAGCTCCTGTAAGCTGTGTGGTGTGTTCCAGGTTCTCAGCTTTGTGAGCTGTCACCCATGTTCTGATGAGTTTTAGTGATGCAGTCATCTGTAAGTCATTTCTGCACCTTTAAATAACCCCTTACCCATATTCCTGTAAGTTACCCAAATATAACTCTCTGGTTCACCAAGTTGGACATTGGTTTGTCACAGGCTCCCTATCTGTGGTGAGGAGACATGTGGCTTGTGTCTCCCTGAGAAATGTTTTGTCAGACAACATGGTTCTATGGAGAATAAAAAAAAGTAAACAAACTGAAAGATGGTAACACCATAAATATGATGGTGTTTCCATTCTTAATTTTTTCAAATTGTTTAAGCAGTGAATCAGTATTCTTTCTTATTTATATTTCTGTCTGAAATATTTTTGAGATAGTGTCTCTCTATGTATCCCTAGCTGTTTTAAAAATCTATGTTGACCAGGTTGGCCTCTAATTCACAGAAACTCACATGTAATGCATGCCTGGCTACATACATTTAGTGATGAGCATATTCATTCTAGAGCCTAATCTCTCTCTCTCTCTCTCTCTCTCTCTCTCTCTCTCTCCCTCTCTCTCTCTCTCTACACACACACACACACACACACACACACACACCTATCATCCTGATGCTAGTGACAATTCAGCCAGCTGGGAAATCTGCTATGACTTTTTTCTTGCTCAAATAAACAAAATATACCCACAGTCATAAATGAAGAGAGCACTGTCATTTGTGGTTGCATGATTTTCTTGCTTAAAGACACTTCTTTGGGGTCCTATAAACAGTATGTTTCCTTTAATAGTTGTATAATTATGTTCTCACTGCTTTGAAATGAAAATAGAATAGAAAGCATTGCCCTGTGATTATGCTTTGGCTCCTTTCTTCCCTTTGGTCTTCCACCTTTCGTACTTGTCATTAACATCTCAACTGAAACATACCAGAGTTTCTGAAGTTCACTTGACCTGGATGTGTCATATCCAGAGCCCTGGTGATCTGAGGTTCTGTGAGGGCAAGGAGTAAATATTCCACCAGACTTTAGAACAAAGGCCATGTTTTTGCAGTTCAGATCCCAGAGAGAGGTGCAAAGGCCTACGACTTCAGCCAGTCCCTAGGTGACACCTCTGCCACTTTACAGACTGTGAAGCTGTTCATATGCCCAGGACAGTTCTCAGAGCATCTACTATTTATGTCATGTTTCTTTCCTCACTCCAGCTCAAGATAGAGGTCTTAGCAGTCCAAAATAACAGTCCTTCTCAAAACCAGATAATTTAGAAATCCAGCCTTGCAAATAGGTGATACGAAGCAGCAGAAGAGTATGGTGGGACTCATCTGATATTCTCAGCTTCAAGAGGAATTAGAGGACTTCCCTTGAATGTTTTGTTTGCTATGTGGGCATTTATTCCACATCACCTCCTTCATTAGACTTTACCAAGTTTTTTAATGTACTTTTTCTGAACAAATATTCTCCTGAAAACTGCTTTCTTTTAGGACAATCATTTCAAAGGACTCTTTACTATAAACTTTTCAACTTCATTTCTTCTTCTGAATTAATAGAATCTGGATCATTGGCTGCATGTTTGTGAAGCTGTAAGTCCAGATAGTTAGAAAACAATTTCCCTTACAATCACCCAACTTATGAACTCAAAAGCTTCAGAAGATGTCAGTCTCTTGGACCAATATGAATAGACAAAAGGCAATAGAACTAACAACAGTACTGGAACATTATGAATTTCTAAGATTCAAAGGATGATAAAATGCTTTTACTGGCCCTTAAAGACAATCTTTTAAGTCATTGAACTAGAAGGTTGTCAGAGAATATAAAGACCTGAGTATGTACAGTAATACAGAGAATAGCTTAGTTTATTTAACCCACAGGGAAAAAAATTCCTTAATCCATTTTGAAATTTAAGTACTGACTCTTTTAATGTAGAGTCAACATTATATCTCCATGATAGAATTAATGGTCTCTCTATCCTTGGAGGAGAGGCATATTGTTTCAAACTAGAGTGAGCAGCTGAATATTGGAGAAAAACAAATAGGCTGTTACTCAGTTATTTCCAATTTCTCCCAGATGCCAGTTTCATTTGTTGCTGAAGAAGACTGAAGGAGGGAATTAACAAGCATGATTGGCTACCTTTTTGTGTGCCAACCATTCCATAAGCAGGCTCTCCCAAGCTGGGATCTCTGACTGGGGCCATTTCTCTGGCCACATCTGCTGCTTTGGCCTCTACCTCCCTAGCACTATCTCATTCCATTGTAAGAGTTGGGAAACTGAAAACCTGTGGCAATATTCCTATGCACACCCCCGAATGTCCCTGTACACTATATCTTATACATAAAGTTGAGGGAAACTTTTAGTTTCTTTGGACACTCAGTCATGTTGTGAGTGAGTGTGTGTGTGTGTGTGTGTGTGTGTATGTTTGAGACTGTCTTATGAAAGGATGTTTTGCTGAAGCAGGCAAGGAGGAAGATGTTTTGCTGAGAATAGATAGATGGTGTTTTTCTGGAAGCTGCCAGGAACAAAGGCATGAGGTTTTTTTCCTGGAACAGACACTTGAGAGAACACAAGATATTTGGAAAGGGTATAAGTATAACCCAACAGACAGCAAATGTTGCTAAGGCATTGGTTCACCTTACCACTATTTTTTCTAATTTAATTTTATTTTTTTTACTTGTTCACTTTACATCCTGCTCACTGTCCTCATCCCAGTCACCCCCTTCATAATCTTTCCCCCAATATCACCCACTTCCTCTCCTTTGAGCAGATGGGTGCCTTCCTGGGTATCCCCTCCCCCCCAATCTGGGACTTCAGGTCTCTGTCACTTTGCCCTTTTTTGCTGGTCTTCATTGGGCTTTGCTGACACTGCTTTTTGCTGATGCCGCTCTTTGCTGCCAACTGTGTGGCATTGGTTCACCTTTCCTTCTTTGCTGATCATCATTTGTCGTGACTTTGTAGAGAGAAATGCATCAAAGAACTTCTTGCAATATTCTTGTGGCTTCCTGCTGCTTCCACAGACTTGCATCAAACTGCTGCTCCTGGTTTGTGAATGATTTTACCAGTGGATCAAGTTACTACTGCTACTGATTTGTATGAAGTGAACTGCTGATATCCTGACAACAAAGATTAGAATTGCCCCAAAGAACCATTTCTAAACAGGCCCACATCCTCCTTTGCGCTATAAATCTTTCCTTTCCACTATAAATCTTTCCTTTCCACTACCTCTGGTGGATGGTAGGCTAGAAGAGAGGTTAAAAAGTAAGTTTTGAAAAATCTAACCATACATAAAATGTCAAAGGGTTAACAGGCTGTCTAGTACTCAATCCCAGATCTTGTGTTTCTCATCACTGCCTAAATGCTGGTTGGCAGTTCATTGCTTTGTTCATTATTCTGGTTGCAAAATCCTCAAGAAACATGAAGGAGGCAAAGTAGACACACAAGAAGGAAGAATGAAATATATTTGGGTAGACTGCATGGGCAATCACTGACCATTTAAACAAGGGTACTCATTCAATAAAAATAGTTCAGCATTCTAGTGACTGCAAGAGCTCATATGCTGGGAGACAAACAAGGCTTCTGAACCTCTTGTCTTGGATCTTTACACCCTATCCCATGCAAAGGCAGGTTCTAGTTTTAGACTGGTAAATTACAGTTATTTTTCTTTCTACTATAGTCTAAAACCATTTGAGAAGTGAGACAACTAGGAATCCATTGGGTGAATGTTGTGTTATCCAGGACTAAGTCATGCTGAAGCTGGGATTCTAGATGCTTATCTAAGGAGCCTACTCATACCCACTGGCACATTCCTTTGGACAACCCTACCTAAGGGAAAATTTAGAACAATACTTAGGATAGTGGGGATACAGAAGAGGTTGAAGGAATCCCTGGTACTTTCTGATATTCAGTATGCAAGCTCCACCCAGTCAATGTGGACAGCTACCTACCAATGTGGTCGCTCAGTGCTTCACTGGAAAAGATTATAGAAAGGACATATGGGAGGCCAACCCTGATCCTCAAGTAAAAGTCTCTTCTTCACCCAGAAACTGAAACCATAGACTGTACCTGTGTGTGTGCTATACCTCATATATCCAAGATACTCTCCATCACACCAAAGCAATCAGCAGTCACACTGCAGTGAAGGTCCAGAGCTATAAAACAGAGCTGTCTGGCTACATACATGTGAAACCTACCACCATAGGTAAGTTTGAGCACAGATACCACTAATCATATCAGGGATCAGCAGAATGAGATACACTTAAAGAAGTATTTACAATAGGGGAAAAAGTGTGTCAGTACACTTCAAGAGAAGAAGTATAGAGGTGAAACCTCACCTCCTAAAAAGGATGAGTAGATCGGGCTCACTTAGCACAAAAATGCTGAACTGCTACAATCTAATGGGATTGGGTCACTATATATCACCAGATCCTGCTCTGTCCAGATACTGTGCTGCATTCAGCAATGACAGTATGAAGGTCACCTGTCAGAGAGGATTTCCACACCTATAAGCAATCATGGCCCATCAAGACAAACTCTCCAATGGAAGTTAGAGCACTAGCTTCTCAATGCTTCTCCCATAGAAATAGGAGGTAGGTGGGGTGTATAACTGAGGGAGGAATGCATTTTAGCCAAGATCTGACTAAGTTAATGACTGTTTCATTGTGAACCAAAATTATCTCTCACCTTAACTTCTAGGATCACAGGTTAAAGAATCCGTCACTTTCCAGCTACCTGAAACTCAAACATAAAAATATCTGCACAAAGATCTATAAACAGTTACCAAAATGAACATTTACAGGCTGTTCTGAACCAAATTTACACTTATAAGATTTTATAATAATTTCATTAGCAAACTTACATATGACCTTCAGTTTTTCTATGTACTGCATGTGCTTTCCTCATATAGTCTTAGCGACAGAGATGGCTGCTTTCCATTTTCCAAGACGGGTGTGTTGCCCAGAAGAGATGAATCCTGGGAATGCTGGAAAACAGGTGTCAAGGAACTGTGTTTAGGCTATTGTATATGATCAAAGAGAACTTGCCCCTTCAGATCTGGTACAGATTAGCTTCTGCTATGGTCCTTCTAAGTTCTTGATCTTTCCTCTCATCCTATTTTGTTGTCAACACTAGGGTGGCCACAAAGGTCACTTACTGAGAGTTTCTTTGATCTGAGTGCCTGGGTCCTGGCTGGATGGACTCATCCCAAGTTTGTCTACTGAGTGATGGAGCTAGGGCTCAGGTCTTTGTTACAGTGTTAACCACTAGAATGGTACATACAAAGATACCTGGAGGTTAACATGGCTGCCAAGCACATGGAGGTGATGGGAGCACTTCATCAGTGTTTGAATTGCTACTGTGACCTTGTCGAATCAATGAAAAGGGCATTTATCATTAGACAGTCTATTTCATACAGAAAACTAGAACTGGAGATGTATGCAAATACTAGAGCCTTTTCAGATTATAATTACTTAACTATCTTAAAATTCAAGTGTCATTTCTTTTGTGTGGCTCCCCTACTCTCCCATGATATAGCTGTCCAGTGCCTGACTCATTCCCACTGGCTACTAAAAACATATGGAATTCCAGGCAGGTACAGTCCCAGTCAAAACTCAATAGCCTTGAATTCTTGGTGCATTTATAACAAAAACATTTGTAAAACTGCTTAGAACTGTGTAGATCAAAATACTTCATGATCTCTTGGTTATCACAACACCTATGTCACTGGTTGTGATTCTGTTCCACAATAGGAAACTACATTTCACTCAAGGGCTATCTCCATCACCTGCCTTAAACTTATCAGTCGTCTTGAAAAACATACCTGGTAGACAAATTCTCTTACAAAGACAACTACAAAGTTGTTGTTTTGTTTTGCTTTGCTTTGTCTTGTTTTGTTTTATAATTTAATGACCACATTTCACATAGCTATTCTGAAAGGTCTGGATGGAAGCAAAACTACCTGTTCATCTCAGACCTTCCAGGCCACAGATTTCCAGACAATAAACTGGATGCTGATCTCTAGATACAGCCAAATTAACCAAGCCATACAGACCTGCCCTGTATGTAAAGTCAGAAAAAGCATTTATCCAACAGATGAATGGCATCCTTAGACCACATTTCTGGGACTGAAGACCTTGGCACCAAAGAAACATTATGATTATTATTTCACAGAGAAAAAGAAAGAGAGAGAACTGAACTGAATCAGTCTAACAGCTCAGTGCACCCAAATCCCATGGGGAAGAGAGCTGGAACCTCAGAAGTGCAGACAATCCTGAGACCTCAAGGAAAACAACTACTTCTGCCCATATTCCCATCTCAAGAGGAATCTGCCTAGTGCCCTCTCTGTCCTCTGGGCACAGGTACCTAGGAGCAGTCAGGGCCAGGATCGATCAGGTTTCTGCCTGCACCAAGAACTGAAAAACAGTCACCAAGAGGGCCTAGGCACCTGAGAGCAGAGGTAAGACCAACGTTTTTGCTACAAGTGACCTGCCTGGTGGCCTCAGGACACACAAAGACAGAAGTAGTCTGGGCCAGGACACTTCTGGTTTCTGGCTATGCCCAGAGCTGAACCAGGCCCACAACCCCATGCACACAAATCCTATAGGGGAGAGAGAAGTCCCTTAGAAGTTGGACAGTCCTGAGGCCTCAGCAGAGATCGACACTTGTGTTCACATTCCTGGCCCAAGAGGAACCTGCCTTGTGGCCTCTGGATACAGGAATACAGGAGCAGTCAGCAGCAGGAAGCTGCTGGTTTCTGTCTCCATCCAGAACTGAACTGAACCAGTCCCACAGCTCCCTGCACCCAAATCCTATGGAGAGAGAGTTGGACCCTAAGAAGTATAGACAATCCTGAGACCTCAGGGGAGAACACCACTTCTGCTCACATTCTTGACCCAAGAGGAACCAGCTAGTACCCTCTGTGCCCTCTGGGCAGAGGGACCTGGGAGCAGTCAGAAGTCAGAGGTTTCAGGCTTCTGCTTGAACTAAGAGTTGAAAGACAGCCACCAGGAGCACCTATACAACTGAGAGCAGAGGTAAGATCAACTCTTCTGCACCAAGAAACCTGCCTGGAGGCTTTAGGTAACACAAACCCAGAAGCAACTTTCTGATCCCAGATCAGGCTGAAAGAAAACAGGTCTACACCTGTGCTGACCACACAGGCCTACAGGAGGGTCAAGCCACTGTCAGAGACAGCAAACAAGCTAACACCAAAAACAACCTGATTGTGAGAGGCAAGCGCAGGAACCTAAACAACAGAAACCAAGACTACTTGGCACTATCAGAGCCCAGTTCTCCCAACAAAGCAAACACTAGATATTCAAAGACATCGAAAAAGCAAAATTTGGATCTGAAATCACATCTCATGATGATGATAGAGGACTTTAAGAAGTACATAAATAACTCCCTTAAAGAAATACAGGACAATACAGGTAAGAAGTAGAAGCCCTTAAAAAAGAAACACAAAAATCCCTTAAGGGATTACAGGAAAACACAGTAAAATAGATGAAGGAATTGAACAAAATTATCCAGGATTTAAAAATGGAAATAGAAACAATAAAGAAAGCACAAAGTCAGACAAAATTAGAGAAAGAAAACCTAGGAAAGAGATCATAGATGCAAGTATCACCAATAGAATGCAAGAGATAGAAGAGAGACTCTGAGAGGAAGAAGATACCTTAGAAAACATTGACACAATAGAAGCAATAAAGAAAGGACACAGGGAAACAACCCTGGATATAGAAAACCAAAGGAAGAGACAGGAAGCCGTAGATACAAGCATCACAAGCAGAATAGAGATAGAAGAGAGAATCTCAGGAGCAGAAGATTCCATACAAATCATCGACACAACAGTAAAAGATAATGTAAAATGGAAAAAGCTACTGGTCCAAAACACACAGGAAATCCAGGACTCAATGAGAAGATCAAACCTAAGGATACTAGGTATAGAAGAGAGTGAAGACTCCCAGCTCAAAGGATCAGTAAATATCTTCAGCAAAATCATAGAAGAAAACTTCCCTAACCTAAAGAAAGAGATGCCCATAAACATACAGGAAGCCTACAGAACTGCAAATAGATTGGATCAGAAAAGGAAATCCTCCCGTCACATAATAGTCAAAACACCAAATGCACAAAATAAAAAAAGAATATTAGAAGCAGTAAGGGAAAAATGTCAAGTAACATATAAAGGCAGCCCTATCAGAATCACATCAGACTTCTCACCAGAGACTATGAAAGCCAGAAGTTCCTGGACAGATGTCATACACAGGCTAAGAAAAGAAAAAGTCCAGCCTATACAGTCCAGGATACAGTCCTTACTGTATCCTGCGAAACTCTCAATTAACATAGATGGAGAAACCAAGATATTCCATGACAAAACCAAATTTACACAAAATTTTTCTACAAATCCAGCACTACAAAGGATAATAAATGGTAAAGCCCAACATAAGGAGGCAGACTACACCCTAGAAAAAGCAAGAAACTAATCATCTTGGCAACAAAACAAAGAGAAGAAAAGCACACAAACCTAAACTCACATCCAAATATGAATATAACAGGAACAGGCAATCACTATTCCTTAATATCTCTCAATATCAATGGTCTCAACTCCCCAATAAAAAGACATAGATTAACAAACTGGATATGCAAGGAGTACCCTGCATTCTGCTGCCTACAGGAAACACACCTCAGAGACAAAGACAGACACTACCTCAGAGTGAAAGGCTGGAAAACAACTTTCCAAGCAAATGGTCTGAAAAGCAAGCTGGAGTAGCCATTCTAATATCAAATAAAATCAATTTTCAACTAAAATTCATCAAACAAGATAAGGAAGGACACTTCATATTTATCAAAGGGAAAATCCACCAAGATGAACTCTCAATCCTCAGTGGAATAGAACTGAAGACCCAGAAATGAACACACACCTACGGTCACTTGGTTTTTGACAAGGGAACTAAAACCTTCCAGTTGGAAATAGTTAGCATTTTCAACAAATGATGCTGGTTCAACTGGAGGTCAGCATGTAGAAGAATGTAAATTGAACCATTATTATCACCCTGTACAAAGCTTAAGTCCAAGTGGATCAAGGAACTCCACATTACACCAGATACACTCAAACTAATAGAAGAAAAAGTGCAGGAGATCCTTGAACACATTGGGCACTGGAGAAAATTTCCTGAACAAAACACCAATGGCTTATGCTCTAAGATCAAGAATCAACTAGTGGGACCTCATAAAACTGCAAAGCTTCTGTAAGGCAAAGGACACTGTCATTAAGACAAAATGGCAACCAGCAGATTGGGAAAAGATCTTTACCAATCCTACATCTGATAGAGGGCTAATATCCAAAATTTACAAAGAAATCAGGAAATTAGACTCCAGAGAGCCAAATAACCCTATTAAAATGAGGTACAGAACTAAACAAAGAATTCTCAGCTGAGGAACTGAAGGGCTGAGAAGTACCTAAAGAAATGTTCAACATCATTAGTCACCAGGGAAATGCAAATCAAAACAACCCTGTGATTCTGCCTCACATCAGACAGAATGGCTAAGGTCAAAAACTCAGGTGACAGCAGATACTAGTGAGGATGTGGAAAAAGAGGAACACTCCTCCATTTTTGATGGGATTGCAAACTTGTACAACCACTCTGGAAATCAGTGAGGAAGGTCCTCCGAAAATTGGACATAGTACTACCTGATGACCCAGCTATGCTACTGCTGGGCATTTATCCAAAAGATGTTCCAACATACAATACAGACCCGTGTCCATTATGTTCATAGCAGCCTTATTTGTAATTGCGAGACACTGGAAAGAACCCAGATGCCCTTCAACAGAGGAATAGATACAGAAAATATGGTACATCTACACAATGGAGTACCACTCAGTTTATCAAAAACAATGACTTCATAAAATTTATAAGCAAATGGATAGAAGTAGAAAATACCATCCTGAATGAGGTAACCCAATCACAAAAAAACACACATGGTATGCATTCACTGATAAGTGGATATTAGCCCAAAACCTCAAATTACCCAAGGTGTAATCCACAGATCACATGAAGCTCAAAAAGAAGGACAACCAAAGCATGGATGCTTCAGTCCTCCTTAAAAGGGGGAACAAAAATATTCATAGGATTGGATATGGAGACAAAGTTTGGAGCAGAGACTGAAGGAATGTCCATTCAGAGCCTGCCCCACCTGACAATCCAGCCCTTATACATACAGCCACCAAAACTAGACAATATTGATGAAGCCAAGAAGTGTAAGCTGACAAGAGCCTGATATAGCTATTTCTTGACAGGCTCAGCCAGAGCATGTCAAATACAGAGGTGAATGCTAGCGGCAAACCATTGAACAGAGAACAATAAGAGAGAATTCCTACTGGAGGAATTAGAGGAAAAATTGAAGGAGTGAAAGGCACTTGCAACCCCATAAGAAGAACAATACCAAGCAACCAGAGCTCCCAGGGACTAAACTACTACCCAAAGACTACACATGGACAGACCCATGGCTCTAGGTACATATGTAGCAGAGGATGGCCTTGTTGGGTACCAATGGGAGGAGAAGCCCTTGATTCTGCCAAGGCTGGACCCCCCCCAATGCAAGGGAATGTTGTGGGGGAGAGGGGATGGTTGGGGATGGGGAACACCCTCATAAAAGAAGGAGAAGTAGATGGGATAGGGGCCTATGGCTTGGAAAACAGGAAAGGAACTAACATTTGAAATGTAAATATATACATATATATACATATTCAATTTTTAAAATTTTTCACAAATAAAAAAGTAAAAACAAAAACAAAAACAAAACCATAAGCCCACAAGATCCTATCTCATTCCTTCCAGAGAGAACAATTTGCAATTACCTGTCATAAACTGCACAGCTTAAAGAAATGACTAAAATTTACTTCTAAAGGTCATTTCAGTGAGAACTTTACACCACAGAGACTAAAAATTATTTTCAATCAATCATTACATCACTATTTTTAACTGATTCATAAAATAATTATTTGGGAAAGGTATTCTATAATTCATTCATCTTTCCAAGTATAGATGTCACTAAAGTTCACAAAAGTTTAACTTAAAAGTATGCGAATGTGCCCAAATTTTGGTTATATCAGAACTAAGATACATTGCTGTTATTTTTACACCTATGTTCTAATTAAATGATCACTCATTTCTTCAGAACTATTAGTTCCCCTCCCTGAAAAAAAAGAAAAAACTGAGCTACCAAACACACACAGTCAATTTAACCAGAAATCCAGAAGTCAGACCTCACTTCTCTCTCTTTTACATCATTCTTATTCCAAATACAAGACTTGAAGGTTTATTTCTTTATATGTTTGCTTGCTTGCCTATCTGCATGTGTCCATACACGTGAATATGTTTGTTTGTTTGTTTTGAGATGCTATAGATTTACCCTGGTATGGCTAGTAGGTGGTAGGTAAGCATTTTCCCACTCTACTGAGATACATACCAGGCCAAAAGTTTCTTTGCTCTGTTTGTTCCTCAATATCTGTCAATTCACTATTCTCCCTATCAGCATTAATATTCAGTCAACAAATAATATAAGTTTATTCACCAGCAAACACTCAGCAGCTGATGGAACATTCTCCAAAACTGATCATACATTAGGACACAAAGGAAATCTCAACAGATATAATAAAATTAAAGTAATATCCTGCATCCTATGTGACTACCATGTACTGGGTATCAAAAACACACAACAAAATTAGCGAAAAGGTACAAAGACATGGATAGTCAAGAACTCAATAGATCAAGCAGGAATTCAGATGTTGAATTCAGAAGCTTAGAGATGAATGAAAATGAAAACACAACATATCCAAATGTATGCAATACAATGGAAAGAGTTTTAATAGACAATAGAAGCTAAATGTCTGAACTGGTCTTCATCATATGACAGAATCCCAAAGAGGTAGGCTCTAATGCCAGTGAAGAAATGGAGTTGCTAGTGAGGGGAAGAACAAGCAAAGAGAGAGCTTCCTTCTTCCATGTCCTTTATATAGGTTGCCAACAGAATGTGCAGCCAGATTAAACATTGATCTACCTACTTCAAAAGATCTGGTGTAAAGGTCTAGCTTCCTACCTTAGAATTAGATAAAAAGTTGGTCTTCCTATTTCACATTATTTAATTAAGGTAAAAATCCATAACAGGGGGTTGGTGATTTAGCTCAGTGGTAGAGCGCTTGCCTAGCAAGCGCAAAGCCCTGGGTTCGGTCCCCAGCTCCGAAAAAAAGAAAAAAAATCCATAACAGGTATACCCAGACACTTGGGTTTTAGTTAATTTTAGGTATAGTCAAGTTGACATTGAAAAATCACATATACTAAGAAAGAATTTAGAGACAGTATTTTTCATGGTAGCCTCAAAAAATTTTCATGAGATAATTCTAATAAAGCAAGTAAATGGCATAAAATAAAAGAAATTTTATGATACTGAAGAAAGAAACTGAAGAAGATACCAGAAGAAGGAACAATTACCCATTCTCATTGACCTGGCTTAGGAGGTCATTTAACAGTGAAAGATTCCTGAGAGGAAGGACCAGAGGATCAAAAATAAAGGATAAAAAAGTTGGTGTCAGGGGTCTTGTACAAGCTCTACCTTATGCCAAGTAGTTTTTGTTTTGTTTTGTTTTGTTTTTGTTTTTGTTTTGTTTTGTTTTTTTGGGTTGGTCTGGTTTGGTTTGGGTTTGTTTGGGGTTTTTTGTTTTGTTTTGTTTTGTTTTGCTTTTTAATGAAGCACAGCATTTTATGTATAGTACATAGTGGAAAATGGAACTGAGTCAGCAGAAAGCCATACAATGGAGAGAAGTCAGCAGGAAGCTAATTAAGCAATAATGCACAGAGGGGATACTGATTTTTAGAATTACATAACAGGCTGAGCATACAGTAGCCTTGGGATAAATAACAATTGCCTCTTAGGGTGAGCAAAAGTCACAGGTACCCCCAAGGCACTAGACAAGGCCAAGTGTGATTCTGTCTTAAAACAAGAAACTATGTTCTTCATTCATCAGGACCTTAATGAAAAACTTGGATCAGTTTGGTAGGGTGGCCATTTTCATCATATTAATTAATCCCACAAAAGCAACAGTTTATAGGATTAATTAATTTGGTGAAAATGGCCTTTCTACCAAAAATCAATCTATAAATTCAATGCAATTACTATCAAAATACTTAATTACTATCATAATTCTTCACAGAAATGGAAAAGACAATTTTCAGCTTCATATGGAAATACGCACACGTACAACAGGATAGATAAGAACAATATAAGAACTGTTGAAGGTACCAACATCCCCAACCTTAAATTGTACTACAGAGCTATAGTAATAAAAACAGCAGGTATCAGCATAAAAACAGTTATGCTGATCAATGAAATCTAATTGAAGATCCAGACATAACTCCACATGTGTACAGGCACTCGATTTTTGACAAAGAAGCCAAATATACACAGTGGAGAAAAAGAAGCATCTTCAACAAATGGTGCTGACCAAATTAAATAACTGCATGTAAAATAATTGAAATAGAAGCATACCTATCACTCTGCACAAAACTCAACTCTAAAAGGATAAAGGACCTCAAAATAAGACGAGATACCATGAATATGACAGAAGAGAGAGTAGGGAATAGGCTTAAACTCATTGGCACAGGAAAAGACTTTCTTAACAAGACATTGATGGTACAGGCATTAAAACCAACAATTAATAAATGGAATCACATGAAGCTAAACAAGCTTCTAAATAATAAAAGACATCGTCATTCAAGCAAAGCAGAAGCCTACAGAATGGGGGTAAAAATTCTTTACCAATTACACAGCTGATACAGCAGTGGTTCTCAACCTGAACATCACAACCTCTTTGGGGTTAACCAACCCTTTCACAGAGACTGCCTAAGTCCATCACAAAACACAGATATTTAAATTATGATTCATAACAGTAGCAAAATTACAGTTATGAAGCAGCAATGAAAATAATTTTATGGTTGGAGATCATGAGAAGTTGTATTAAAGGGTAGCAGCAGTAGGAAGGTTGAGAATCACTGAAATAAAGGGTTAGTATCTATAAAAATAAATAAATAAAATTGAACATTGGGAAAACAAATAACAACTTTTTAAAATGGAGTATAGAACTAAATAGAGTTCCCAAATGATATAATAGTTAATGATATAATAATATAATCTCGTATTATAATGATATAATATGAGAAACACTTAAAGAAATGTCCAACACCCTTATTCATCAAGACAAATAAATTAAAACTACTTTGAAATTTCATCTTACCCCAGTCTGAATGGCCAAGGTCAATAAAGCAAATGACAAAAAGGTTATGCACCGAATGGGGAACACTTCTTCACTGATGAAGCAATTAAAATAGTACAGCCACTATGGAAGTCAGTGTGGATAGTCCTAAGAAGCTGAATGAGGTCTACCACAAGATCCAACTATATCACTCTTGGACTTATTCCCAAAGGACTCTATATATTACTATAGTTATTCTTGATCATCTATGGTCATTGTCAGTCTATTCATAATAGTCAGAAACTGGAAGCAGCCAAGAAATCCATCAACTGATGGATAAATCGTGCAAATGTGGCACAGTTACACAAAGGAATATCATTCAGCTATTAAGAAAAAAGGAAATTATGAAAATTAAAGAAAAGTAGATCAAGATAGAAACAGGGTCCTGAGTGAGATGACCCTGACACCAAAAGACAAATATTTTGGTGTTTCTTTTATATGTCAATATTAACTTTTAAACTTTTGATGTGTTCTTCATTCCAAATAGCTATAGAAGTTAGGTACCATGTAAGGAGCCTGAGGAGGAAGGGATCTTCCCAGGAAGAGGAAATAGATTATAATGCTATGTAAAGATAAAGAGGAAAGTAGAATATAAGTTTTAGATGAAGAGGAGGTAGAAAGGCCAGGTAAAGGAGGAAATAGGTGAAGGACACCTAACTCCAAAGGCTAAATGGAAACCTAATACCAGAGAAGTTCTAAAATATACACATATATGAAATGAATTTAAATGGAGTGACCATATAGTAGGTAAGTGAATGCTTGCCCCAACTAGGTCTGTATCTCACCGTGTAAAACCTCCAATGTCAGGGATGGTTTACATTTTGTTGAATTGTCAGCCAAAGGTGTCCTAGACCTCCCCAAACAGCACAGAGTATTGCCTACTAGAAGCTTCACCACTACTGACTAACACTCATAGTTTTGCAAGGGACTCTGCACCCTACCATACTATCACAATATCACCTAATATAAACCCTGAGACCTTTAACAGTGCTCTGACTATGAGACATACAAATGTTATGGCAGTAACCAACCACTTTTTACTTGGACTTAGGCCCACTCCTTGAGATGAATCTATACCTCAGAGTGTTAAGATGAACAAGAACTTGAGACTTGATTTGATAGGTCATGGAACTACAAAAAAACAAACTATTAGTTTTAAAAAGTCATAGCCATAAAACTATTTCTAATGACATATCGCTATATACACAGATTAGCTCATCACTCAGAGATCTTCTTCCTCCAGCGGATGGTAATTAACACAAAAACACAATTAACAATGTACAGAGAATGAGAAATTTTGGAATACGCAGTCCTAAATGGCATGTCTTGATTGAACCCCTTCCCACAAGGTTCAAAGGGAGGCTGAAAATTTATTAGAACCAGAGGTGTGGTTGGCTCCAAGTAAAGAGTGCCCTCCAGACATAATAGAAGCAGTGCACACATGAACTCACAGAGTCTGTGACACCACACACTGGGCCTGTACAGGTTCAAAACAAAGTACTACCAATGAGAAGGTGAGATGGATACCACTAACAACAAAGCTGTTTGCAATTAGTGCCTGCTGGGAAAGTGAAAGTCAATTTTGTTCAATGGAGGGATATACTGACCACACTCTAAGTTCCATGCCCAGAAGTAGTTGGCCAACACAAAGTGGACATCATTGCTTGCTTTCGCTTGTGAGTTTCTTGTTTTGTGTTGTGTTGGTATTTTTGTCTTATTGGTTTTTCCATTTGTTTTCATTCTGATTTTCTGTTTTGTTTTTGTTTTGAGAGAGAGATCATAAAAGTGGGAAAATGGGGAGGACCTGTGAGGAGTTAGGGAGGGGTAAAGTGTATAATCAAACTGTATTGTATGAAATAAAAATGTCATTACTATAAAAAAAAAAAAGAAAAGGGACATCATTGGGTACCACTAATGATGTACAAAAATTAACTCAAAATGAACACAAACCAAATGTAAAACTTCAAACCATAAAACACATAAAAGGTAAGGTAGGAGAAATACATGATCTTTTTTTGCTAAGCAAAGATGTTTTCCCGCTTGACACCAATATACAGTCCATCAGCGAGGACACTAATAAGTCAGAAGCATCAGAATTCTAAGGATTTGCTCTTTTAAAACTACTGTTCAGAGCCAAAAAAAAAAAAAAAAAAATTCCAGAGCTGGGTGTGGTTTTAACACCTTTAATACCAGCACCCCAGAGTCAGAGGCATACAGAACTATATAACCAGTTCAGGACAGCCGTGTAATAGAGACATCTTGTCTCAAAACAATTTTTAAAATCTTTCTTAAAAAAATAAAAAGAAAGGAGAAGGAAAACAAGAAGGAAGGAAGGGAGGGAGGGAGGAAAGAAAGAGAAAGGAAAGGGCATTCCAACAACAATGAGAAAATATTTCTAAATTTTTATTATATTTAGACTTATAGAGTGTAAAATATGCAATAAGGAATTTTTTAACTTAATGAAAATTCAAGCAAGCCTAAGAATCTCTCCAGAGAAGGCATATACACAACCAAGAAATACATGGAAAGATACTAAGCACCATTAGTTATCAAAGAAATGCAAATAAAATCATAATTAGATATTCACATATAAGAACAAAAAATTTAAAAACTGATGAAATCAATCACTCATGGGTTTATAAAAGAATCTGAACTCATCATTGGTGATGAAAATGCAAAATAATCCAGACACTTTGAGAAACTGTTTAGCACGTGTTTTAAAGATAGATCAACTATCTAACTATTCCACTCCTTTATTCTTTTCCAAAAGAAATATATCTCTTTCCATGCTAAATGGAACCAAATTATATCTATATAATTTGATATATTATATAAATTTATAAATTATATCTATATAATTTTATATATTATATAAATTTATATATTATATCAAATTATATTAGAAACTTCCCAGATGCCAAATGTCCATCAATAGTTGGAAAGGTATACTGTTATGCACCTCTGATAGAGCATGCTACTTGGACAGAGAGAGAGAGAGAGAGAGAGAGAGAGAGAGAGAGAGAGAGAGAGAGAGAGAATCAACTATTCACATATGCACAATGTGGATGAATTACAAAGTAGTTTTTTTTCCCCAGAAGAAAAAGCCACATACAAAAAGAGAATATTTTGTGTGGTCACAATTGATTAGAAAATCTAGATATCATAAATAAAATTACTAAAAGTGAATGAGTGGTTACCTGTGAACAGAAACTGTCCAGAAGGAGGAGAAAGAATGGTGTGGAGTGGAGTAGGGATGGGAGAAATGTTTATTGCCCTGGCTGTGGATTGTATAGTTTGTGTAAACATGTCACATCATATCAAACTGTACTCTTTAAATATGAGCAGTTTATTGTATGCAATTAGACCTCAATGGGACAGTTAAAACTCTCCAGAAATTCCCTGCCCACTCAAAATAAAATTCAATATGCTTATTTGGCTTGTAACACACAGAAAAATCTTGTCTTCAAGTCTTCTTACCCATCTTTCTCTTTGCCTTCTCTTTTGAACAAATATTATCTTCCACTCTTTAATAGAATAACTGTCTCCCCATTATGTGACTTTTATGTATCATGTGATCTTCATCTGCCTGAACTATAATGTATTTCTCTGATGCTCTTTGTTTTAGCTCTGGTCTCAATCTCCCAGAGAGGCTCTTTCTGGTAACCTTAAACTGGCTCCTCCAAGAACTTTTATTTTTGTTTTGGTCTTGGTTTTTGCATGTGTCTGTATGTGCCCCCCCCACCCCATTTATGTGGTTGCTCACATACCTGGGGAATTCTGGAGATCAAAGAATGCCTTCAGGTATCAGTCTTCAAGAACTTCAAACTTTTTTCTTTGAGACAGGGTTTCACATTCATCTGGAATTTTGCTACATAAGCTAAACTAGCTGCCCTCTGAGCTTGCAAGACACCCCTGTCTCTGACACTCATACTGCCACAACTTGGATTATAAACTTATACTGCTGTGACAGTATTTTCTGTGTGGGTTCTGGGAATCAAAGACCTCATGCTTGTAAGGCTATTGCCTTGAGACTGAGATATCATGCAGGCATATTTCTTTCTTTTTTTCTTTCTTTTGTTTTTAAATTTCTGGCTCCCTGTAATTTGGAAGCAGACAGATCTCTGAGTTCAAGCCCAACCTGTCTAGAAAGAGAGTTCCAGGACAGAGAAACCTTGTCTTGAAAAACAAGAAGAGGCACATTACCTTTCTTCTAAAATATTCAGTCATGTCATTAAGAATGTTTGGGATCCCATTCAATTATTTTATTATTGAGTAGGGTCTGGACAAAATACTACATTAAGAGTTGAGTACATGTTAGATCCAGATTCAATAATCTGAATGGTATGTCATAAATGTTCTGTGTCTTCAGCACTACAGACTTATCTTCAACCTCTGAGAGCCAGCAAAGGGTGACAGCATAGCCCATATTGTTTGGGGAGTCATTTCAAGTACCCTGACAAACCATACAAAAGGAGATTTCTCATGCCTGGTACTGGGGCTTTTATTAGTCTGGTTTTTAAGAGAAGGGTTGTCTGCCACGTAGCAAAACTTTGTTTAAGCTACATTATATGTATATATACATACACTTAAATTCATTGTTTTTAATTTTAGGTAAGTACAAAATATGATTCCTTAAGGTTTTTATCAAACAATCTTAGTATTAATTGTCCTCCTTCCAACAGTCTGGTTTCTATATAGTATCAAGATATAATATGCAAGTTGCTAAGGAAGGGAAACAAATTACAGTTCCCATCCAGGTGTGACATCTATGAACCACAATGACCAGCAGAGCAAGATATCCAAAAAGCTGCAATAGTGGCACTTATAGGATGATGACATTATACAGGTAAAGGCAGGTACAAGATAAATGAGGTCTGTCATTGGACAAGAAGGAAGGATGGGCAGGAGAAAAGTTTTAGAGATGGGAGGAGACTGGAGCAAAGAGGGGGAAGCATCCGAGGGAACATGGAGGCAGATGTTAAGATTCCTCTCTGTACATTTACAGGTTGTTATGAATATTCTTAACGAATAAATGTGTACAGGGCTTTGTATGTTTAAGTGGGCAATTATATCTTATCAATTAGATCAGAGGTTATTGTGTTGCATGTTCTTTTGTGTGGTGATTTAATTGAATTCAAGAGAGGGCTTGAATTCAATATGGTGGCTAGAGACATATGTATGTCTGTCATGGTAGCAATCTGTTTTGGGAACTAGATAGGTAGAGAGATTGTTGCCAGACTCAGAGAGTAGCCATCGGCAGTACGATATGGGATAGAGCAAAGCAGGCGAGATGCTTTACTGACTGAGATGAAGGTATCTCCCAGATATCTTGAGGCACTATGGTGCCAGACCTACTGCAGGATAAAAGACAGCATTTTTTTATATTTCTATAGCAACAGGAAGTCACCTGTTGGTGAATGTCAAATTGGTCTTAACACTCTCTCAACAGAGGGTACATCATGCTTCATACTAGAAACCTAGCCAACATCCTGCCTTAGTAATGTGATTATGTTTTAATTAAAATGTATTATTAAAATATGAACTTTAATCACAAGAGGGACACAAGAATGAAAGAAATCAGAGGTGGGAATGATGGCTAACGCAAAGGTCTTACATGTGTGATTTTTTTTTTCAAAATATACGGAAGCCTACTATCTCACTACCCAATTAAAAATTCAACTGGAAGATGATAGAATGCATATGATAGGAAAGAAGAGGGAGGAATACTGGGGTATAAAAGGGTAAGCAGGAATGGAAGTGGAGAGACTTGAAAGTAGTGAATGGGTTGACCAAAATTAAGAATTTATGAAAACCAACTAGTTAGTAAACTAATTTCAAAATATAACTATTTGAAACAGTTTAAAGGAGGTACCCTGACTGAATGGACATCACCACTCCCAAAAGACTTGGGTTATTAAAATCACAGCATAAGACATGGGATGACTCCCTACAAATTATTTGTTAGGGAAGCCCTCAGAAGTCTCCAAAACAACACAGGCTGTTGCCATTTACCTTGATCACATACCGTAACCACATGGTAAGATTCTATTACTGAAGATACCACTTTGGATGCAGGACATAGAAAACTCAATCTCAAACCAACCAGGAACCTTTCTTGTTGCTGACTAGTTTTCATAGTGCTTGAAAGTTGAACCCCACATGCTACAATACCAACGTGATGCCTTGTGCTCTAGTGACAGTTTATGCATGGCAGACACACTATTATGAGCATATGTTATTGGGAATTGTTGGGAGCAATGCCCTTAAAACCCTCCATTATTGGTGTTAATATTATAGTTAGAGTTAAATATGA
Organism: Rattus rattus; assembly: GCF_011064425.1. NCBI lineage: Eukaryota > Metazoa > Chordata > Mammalia > Rodentia > Muridae > Rattus > Rattus rattus. The sequence goes on along the minus strand of NC_046154.1, from coordinate 140,614,216 downwards.
CTGGGTTCATGGAAAATCTCCAGCCAGCTGCAGAAGGCTAATACAAATCTGGTGATCCGTATGCCTAATGATATGACAAACTTGTGACCTTTCTGACAAATACATCTGGTGGTCAGAATGCCTAATGATATGACCTTTCTGAGAAACCAACATCCTGTTGACTAATGATATGACAAACTTGTGACCTTTCTAAGAAACCAACATCCTATTGATGTCAGCTGACCACAGCAGCCAGTGTCCTTAGCTTGTGTAGATGTTTCTCACTTCCTCCTCCCCCTGTTACCCCTGCTATGGTATAAATTCAGCCTTGGGAAAAAATAAAATTCATTGCCTTGATCCGACTCTTGTCTTGGCATCCTTCTTCATGTCTCTTGTCCCTCATTCACTTCCAGTTACCCTCTGGACTCTTGTTGACTGTCCTGCAGGACAGAACAGGGAATATGCCTCATTCTTTTTGAAGCCAGTTTTCAATATTCAAAGAACTAAAAAAAAAATTTAAGTAGGTGAAAAATATGTAGATTAATATTATCCTCACGTTTCTTAATGACAGGAAGGTGTTCAGTGTCACTTAGGAGTTTGAAGATTGAAGATTTTCACAAAAAAGGGTTGTCAATTAATATGGAGTACTCCGACAGGTTCACACTTTGAATGCTTGGTTCCCAGAAGATGGTATTTTATTGAAAAGTTATCCAAGCTTTAGGAGAGGGGGCTTTGATGGTGGAAGTAGATTGCTGAAGGTTGGTTTTCTTGGTTGGTTGTATTGTTCTTAGTCACTTCCTGTCACATATTCTGCTTCTTGATCTGCTATGAAGCAAATAACTCTTCTCTACCACATTCATCTGCCACCATGATGTTGTGGCCAAGTGACTATAGAATGACTCCTCTGAAATTGTAAGCCTAAATAAAATCTTTTCCCTCTACAAATAAAATCTCTTCCCTCTGGGCAGATCAATTGGTTGCCCAATACCAAATGGTTAGCATTGAAAACATATGATTGGCATTATACATGTAGAACTGGTTATATTTAGAAGTGTATGTTTGTATACATACAATATTTATAATATATTTATTATTATATATTTATTATATAATATATTTCTGTTTTATACTATATTTATGTAATATTTCTATATTGTATAATATATGTATATTTGTACATATTACCACACACACAATGGAGTTTTATTCAGCACCAAGAGAATGGCAATTTGTCATTTGCAAGTTATCATTGGGCAAAATATTGTGTTTTAAAAACAGTTTAGCTTCTCTCTTTTTTTATTGGATATTTTATTTATTTATGTTTCAAATGTTATTCCCTTTCCCACCTTTCCCTCTGGAAGCCCCCTATCCCATCCTCCCTCACCCGCTTCTATGAAGGTGCTCCTGCACTAACCTACCCACCCACCCACTCCCACCCTGCACAGGGGCATCAAGCCTTCACAGGACCAGGGTTCCTCCTCTGGTTGATGCCTGACAATGTCATCCTCTGCTACATATGCAGCTGGAGACATCGGTTGCTCCATGTGTACTCTTTTCTTTCTGGTTTAGGCCCTGGGAGCTCTGGGTGTTCTGGTTAGTTAATATTGTTGTTATTCCTATGGGGTTGAAAACCCCTTCAGCTCCTTCAGTCCTTTCTCTAACTCCTCCACTGGGGAACCCGTTCTCAATTCAATGGTTTGCTGTGAGCATCCGCCTCTGTATTTTGTCAGGCTTTGGCAGAGCCTCTCAGGAGACATATAGATTTATATATTTATGACATATGATATTTATAATATATTCGTATTTATTATGTATAGTTAATGAGACTTGCCTTTAGAGACAAACTTCTGGGTTGTTCTATTTCGGTAATGCATGGATATTATTTTAGTACCTAATTTCTAAGCCTCATGACATAAATCACAAGGAGTCTCCTGGTCTCTGGAATTTTGGGAACTTGTTGCATAGTATTGTTCCTGGAAGAGTTAACTATCTTTGAATGACTAAGAAGTTTTCTAGATATATTGACTGTTTTTTCATAACACTAAGAACTAGAACAGGAAATGTCCCATTTTTTATTTCCCTTATGTTCCTGAATTAGTTTCAAGAAATCATGGTACATTTAATGAAGAACTGTTAATTATGTAGTAAGAGTTATGTTTTTCCTCTCAACTATATATCAAGTAATGAACTTAATTAAGAATGGTACAGGGCCTGCTTCTTTGGAGGACATTACGAACTATGTTAAATTTAATGAGCTATGAATCTGTTCCATGAAGTCACACTATTACAGAATCACCAACACCAAACTAAATTTCAAATGGGTTTGAAACTTAATCACTCAGGGTAAGTTTTATAAGGCTTAATGTCTCCTGAGCTATTTAATTATGAACCTCTAGTACACTTATAATTATTATGAATTTTAACTTGGCAACAATACTGGCATTGATTTTATTTTTAATTTATCACCATAATATTGTGGCAGAAATTTTCATACATATTCATATTTCCATATTTCATGTCCTGGTAGTTTGTATGCCATATGTTGTTCTCTGTGGAGTTATTTTGGCTAGATTCCATATTCATGATTTCACTTGACATATACAATACTATGTATAGGATTAACCATTGTCTGTATTTTATAGGTAGAAAATTAAAAAGCAAGGCTAGAGAGGTTATGGAACTTGCTAAGTTCAAATACAAAAGTTGGAGAACCAGGATTTGAACTTATGACTTGTGTCATAACTAGAGCACATGCTTACCAAAGGTGTCTCTAGATGGGACTCTGCCTTGATTCATCACTATATTTATAATACTGTAGTCAGCAAGTACTATGTGTTGAATACTACCTGACTGAGTACATTGTGGATGAAAATTTGCAAAATAAAGACATATGACAATATGGAAATTCTGGAAACAAACTTGGGAGATACATATACATATAGAGAGATATATATATAACAAATGATAAATGATGATAGATAGATAGATAGATAGACAGATAGACAGACAGACAGATGGTATAGATATCATATATGTGTATATATAATGAGTATTTGTCCAACTTATAAGTAATAAAACCAAGTCTGAAAAAACAACAGAGCTGAGTATAAACAGGAAGAGAAGGTCTAAGTCACAGCAGGGCTTTGGTTCCCACCATCAATTCTGTCTTCACCTCATTTTCTCTTACTCCTCTCCAGCAAGAAGAAACCGCAAAACAAGGCCAGGAAATGATGTCAGCACAATGCTGATGATGTCAGGCTTTAGTAACAGCATACATTCTGGCCCTTCCAAAATTCTTCCTTTTGGTGGAAGAATCTAACTAATATGTATTTTTGTCTTCCACTGTTAAACATGAATGATAGAAGTTTGCCATTTGGCTGTGTCAAGCAATACAGGAGATAACATGGCGGCCTCGTATTACAGTTAAGCTTCAGAGCACATCACCAGCCGTCTCATCCACTCTGCCTGCTGCAAGAACAGGCCCTCCTGTTGTGACAAGCTCATGCCACCACTGCCACATCCTGCAGAGTCACCCTCTTCCAAGAACCACATAACAGGAGATAATCAGATGTGAATACCCTTTTTCATTCTAGGTATTTTGCATTTACTTCTTACGTGCATAATGACAACATTTGCTCTGAGTTTGACATTGGGAGCATACATATGTGATAACTATAAATCAGAGATGATTAATGCTGCTCCCAAGAAAGCAAAAGTCATACTTGTCCTTATTCCTCCCACTAACTGAGCTAAAATGCCAGCACACTACTCACACGGGGCTGAAGCCTGGAAGACGGCAGCAGGGAAAGAGGCTTTGAGACTTGAGGAATGATAGAGAACATGTTGTGTTTTCATCTCACATGTCCAGGTTAAATACCAGAGAAGTCAATAACCCAGAAATGTCACGGTCTAACAAAAAATGTGTCTAAGAAACAGCTGCTCTCACAAACTAGGGTAGGGACTGTCCAGAGAAAAAAAAGGAAACATTCGGGGAAAGAAGCAATATGTTACTATTTTAGTCTAGGAAAACACCACAGACTACAGATCACATGTCCAGCTACCCTGCCTGCACAGCAAAGGCCAGAGAAGACAGACGGTGCCATGTGAGGGAGCATTCACTCCACTCTCTTCTTGGGGTGACACTAAAGACAACTACAGCTGAGAACTGTAACTTCCTCTCCGAATGCCTCCCCAAGCCAGTGTCAAGGAAACCATGCTGGCAACCCACAGCTGAGCAGTATAGTCTGTGTGCTAGAGAGTCCACAGAGGTGCACTGAGAGTCAGGACCTCTACCATGCTCAGCAGTAAGTGTCACACATCTGTGACATCAGTGCTAGCGAAAAGTTGGGAGTAATAAGGAGTTATCGAAAAGGATCCAGTTGGAGAGCAGAGCTCCACCCTGATCCCAGAGAAACAAATTTGGACCAACTCCCATATCACAAAATCAGAACTTGCCCAGATAACCAGAGCAAGACCTCAGTGGACTTCCTCCAACTCAGGATGACACCCAACTTCAGATTTTAAGTGAACAGCCCTCATATCAGGAACTATTAGCGTAGCAAGAACGGCAGGGCTGCTTCTATGTAAATGCTGGGGGCCGTGCAACTGCAAAACCATCTCCTAATTGAGGACTGCCTATGACACCAGTATTCCTGCAGGAGGACCTAATTGAGGACTGCCTGAGAGGGCAAGGATTGTTTGGGCAAATAATGCCAGCCAATCAGGAACTGCCATTTAGAGTAGATACTTTCTTGGAACCAATGGAGGCGTGGGTGGAGGGTACTAAAGGAGCTTGTAGCCATGCGCAGGCAAGTTTGCTGCAGCATTTCTCACCCGCTTCCAGAGTATGTTGATTCTGTGCCAACTCACCCCCAACCCCCAGGGGCAGGTAGGGTCGGGAGGAGAGCCATCCAGGGCACAGGCAACATATCAGTTTCTTAAACTGAAAAAGAAAAAAGAGAAGACAATCAAAAGAAGCCAAGAATAGGATATAATAAGAGATGAGAATTGAAAACAATAGTTTTAAAGTTCTTTTTTAAACATATATTAAATATGTATTAATTATATGTAATAATAGCATCACTGTTCATTTCCTTATTTTGATCATGGTCCTTGTCGCTCTCCCAATTGGTCTTTCCAATTAGTTTGCTTCTGCTTTTGTGCCTTTGTGGTTTTCTGCTCTCTCTCTCTCTCTCTCTCTCTCTCTCTCTCTCTCTCTCTCTCTCTCTCTCTCTCTCGGTGTGTGTGTGCGTGTGTGCGTGCGTGTGTGCGTGTGTGTGTGTGTGTGTCCTGGGAGTTTTAAGAAGGTTGTATATAAGAGGTTGGTTGAGCGGTTATTCACATGCAAAGAAATACCTCTCCTTCTCCCAGCAACCATTAACTGGAAACATCATCCAGGAAGGAGGCCCTCCTCAGAGCTACCATTAACCCCCTGTAAATGCTCATCATGAGTTCCCCACCCATGACAGGTTCTTTACAGGCCTGGTCTTGTGCAGGTAATCACAGCTTCTGTAAAGATCAAGTCCAGTGGTATCTCCAGAACATGATGTGCTGCTACACACTACTCCATCCTCAGTTCATATATTCTTTCTTACCCTTCATCCAACATGTTCTCTGAGCCTTGAGTGGAGAAGGAGGCATAGAAATGTCTCCTTTAAGGCTCAGCACTCAGCTGTCATTTAGTCTCAGCACTTTGATCAGCTCTGAATAATGTGGCTACTGCTGCCTCCTGCAAAATCAAGTTCCTCTGGCCAAGGCTGAAAGCAGCACTGATCTGTGTGCATAAACTTCGTTTTTAGAAGGCAATTTGACAGGCACATCATGTCTACTTAACAAAACAGTAGCTGTAGTAAAGCCAGGATTTCTTTTGAGCAGAGCAGTAGCAATGATCACCTCTGAAATCATGCTCTTTGCAAACACCTTTCCCCACACTGAGAAACCAAGGTTCTTTCTTTCTGGGAGTGGAGGATAATAATATACCTTGCAAATATCAATATATATTCATTTACCTGTGTGTATGATAAACACAAATATGCATGGTAAACCAAGTATGGCTGATTGTGCCTGTAAACCCACACTCGGGAGGCTGTAGCCACAAGTTCAAGGTCACCTCGTGCTATGCAGTGGTTTTCAGCCTAGTCTGGGCTAGAGAATAAAACAGAATAATAGGATGTCACTCCTTTGCAGCATACAATTAAGTATCAAAGGCAGGTAATGATTTCAGAGTACTACCATAAATGGCACACTGTACAACACCGCTTCCTATTGTGGTGAATGAAGTTAAATGCTTCCTCCTGGAGAAAAGAGACCGTATCTTAGACCCAAGTAGGAAATGAGACACACAAAGTACAGACTTATAAGAAAATAGGGTGTGGAGGTGCATACAATGTTATCCAGCATTCAAATGGAAAGAGGAGGGTCAGAAGTTTAAGGTCATTCTTGGTTCAAGGTTACCTTTGGCTACATATAAAATCCAAGGCCAGCCTGTACTACATAAAATCTTGTCTCAAAAAATAGTAGTAAAATAATATAAAAATAGACAATTGCCAGGTAGAGATGTTCTTTGGTGGAGTACTCTGCATGGTGTACAGGGAGCTCCAAAGATAGGACATTTGAGTCTTTACAAAAGTGATGGGCTCTGTGGTGGTACAGACACTTTGAGCCAGCCACGATTTTGGAAGGAACCAAAATACACTCACTCGCTGGTTCATAAATCTGGACTTGAGAATTGTTCTGTTGGTTCATTGTCAGTACCTTGCCTAGGATGAACACACATTTCTGATAGCCCCTTTTCTTGTCATTGTGAGCTTGAAGCAACTTAAGAGAGGAAGAATTTTCTTTGTGTCAAAAAAGGAGAGACTACTCTTTGAGATACATACAGAGTCTAACTGCCTCCAAGCTGGCAAAGAGGCCTTGCAGAAAGGATAGTAGTTAGCATGCCTCAGAGCAGGGCCGATGTAAGAGACCACAATGAAACTTAACAGATGGCAAAGATCCAGAACATTAGGACTTTGGAAAAGCCAGCCTTAAGAAGTGCCTGAGTTTTAGTTTCCTAATCTCCCTCTGCTTTGCTGTGTGGCTTTTTTTCTTTTCTGTGTGCCTTACTGCATGTATTTCCTTACCCTTAATAAAAGCCTTTCTTTAATGGGAACAAAATGATTTAGACCAATTTTTGCTGCTTAAATATTCTTGCTTGTGTGATCTTCAACCTAATGGGTATGAGACTTATTCTGTGATCTAAAGTTTGCAAGAAATTCTACACAAGCTTGTTTCCAATGACAGTAAGTAGTCTGTTTTGAGCATTTTTCCAAAAAACTGCTATATGGAAATCTCCACTTCATCCTCTCCTGGGTTCACATCAGGAGTCCTAGGAGAAAGGTATCAGCCCATTACAGCCCATTCGGCTCCTTTAACCAAGTAAATTCAGGAGTGCCCACTTTCCTGTTATGTGCCTTCTTGTGTTAACACTGCTGTGACTGATGTGTGTCTGGTGATTGCCCCTCCCCACAACATAGTTACTCACAAGTCCTCTTTAGACACTAACCTGAGGTCGGCTGGCCAGGGTACACAGAGCATATAACTCCCAGCCTCTTATTCTGCCTCTCATGAGACAAAAGGAATCACTCAAATCCAGAAAAACCAACTCCCTCCATGTTTCTACCCATGAAAGGCATTTCCTCTACCCTTTGCCTTCATCTGAAATCCCTATATATTCACATCAAGAGCTGAAGACTTGGAAAGACTCTACTTCAGATTCCCCACATAAGTTCCCTCAGGTAATAGATCCAATTCAAGCCAAGAAAGAAAGAAAGAAAGAAAGAGAGAGAGAGAGAGAGAGAGAGAGAGAGAGAGAGAGAGAGAAGGAAGGAAGGAAGGAAGGAAGAAAGAAAGAAAGAAGGAAAGAAAGAAAGAAAGAAAGATGTAGAGAGAAAAATAGTATGCAATGTAATATATAAACCATTGTCTTTCTATTAAGAGAATTACTTTTAATACAGATCCTCTGTAGGGGAATTTTAATCCAACAACATAGCTGCTATGGCAAGGGGTCACATCCAACCACCCAGGTCTTTGTGATCCATTTGGAATATAGACACACCACACACTTTTAATCCCTCTGGCTGATCCTGACATGCCCTTGGCACACATCTTTAAGATAAAATTAGTTTGTAGAAGAAAGCAGCCATGTTTGAACATGACATCTAATTGAAAGGCAGACAAAATTATGAATCAGAAAAAGAGTTGACAGAATGAATCAGAGATAGGATATACCCAACTCTCATGAGAACAACACGAGAAAAAGAAGCTATTTAAGAGCAGCACAGAGTGAGTCGGTGCAATAGTGCAGAACAGTGGAGTGGGTTCATGCAGTTCAGTGCAGGTCAGCAAAAGCAGTTGAACCCAGAGATAAGAAGGACCCAGAAGATTAGAACAAATTGCCAGAGTTAGTATATGCCCAAGTAGAACAATTCAGTGAGAAGCTGAGCGATGCCTTACTGAAACAGACAGCTTGGAGAGGAGTTTGAGCCAGAACAGCTGAGTTAAACCAGCCAGCCAGAGTTCAGAAAGCACTAGAAAGGATGGGTTTACTCAGCAGGAAGCCTCCAAGAGGACAATATTTCATCTAGGACCGGCATGCTAACACACATCTTTAATTCTAGCACTTAGGAAACAGAAGGCAGGCAGATCTCTGTGAATTCTGCCTTAAAAATATTGTAAATGAGGAATTTCGTTTGAAAATGATCATGATGAATTAGTTCAGGCTACACGTTTTTCAGGCATTCTGGGGGTAGGGGATATAATCTCAATTTTTTTCTCTATCTTGTGGTTATGGAGCCCAAGTAGTACCTTAGACCCCAGTTAGCCATGGGAGGCGATTTAGCTTCTCCCTGAGAAGAAGTTAACTTCCCAATTCAGTTGTTTATCTGTAAAATTGTTTATCCCCAGCTATGTTTTCAAGATTTTCCCATTAGAAGCAAGGTGAACTTTTTGCCCAAATAGATGACTGAAGAAACTACATTTTTAAAGAGAGGATTTGTTTTTCAAACTGTATACTTCCAGGAAGAAATAATCTTGATAAAACAGCTTTTGTTCCTACAAGACGAATTGTGAAGAACATTTGTAAAACCATAAATCCCTCTTCTGGGGATTTAAATGTTCATGGTAGCAGTAACATGTGGTCACAAACACAAAACTGGCCATAGGTTATAAGAACTGAGCCTGTGTTTAAGCATAGACAAGTCAAGTAATTAACCAGGACACTGTGGTTTCATAAACTTTGAAAGATATTCCTTGCCTTTTCCCAGAGAGAATTTATTGATGACCCCAAAGGGACCATAAAAATCTGGCCAGACAGCAAATCAGAACAGGAGACAAAAAGACAGAGGAAAACAGCTCTCCATACTCAGAATGGGACCAGGAACCTTTCAATCGCATCTCCCAGAAAACCTGAGCATGCGCACCAACTCCTCTGCTTCAGCCTCCCCCTGCCATGTTAAAACAGATGCTGGAAGGGAAATTCCCAGAGACTCTTGCAGGAATGGAAATCTGGTGAAGACCCAAGGCCCAAAGAAAATAAAAATCCCATAGTATTCTTCTGGCCTCGTTCCCTTTCGGCATTGCTGCTTTAACTACAGATCCTCCTCTCTTCTTTTCTCTGAGGCTGACTCCCTAGTTGATAACCAATGGGGAGGAAATATAGGGGATCAACAAAGAAGCAAAATACTGATAAGTATTGACAGATGAAGGTTAGTAATAAGCATCGTCCAGTGTGTTAAGCACCAACTGGGTAATCCCCATGCTAGTCATTGTAGGATAAGCAAAGCTAGCCAACAGAATAACAAGACACAAGCACAACTGTTACACTGTTGCAGATTCAAGTTTATCAAACAAACAAGATTTCCTAGTATGAAGTCTATTGATGACATTTAAATGTGTTGATTTTTTTCTGCTATAGTCTTAGAAAATGAAAAGCTCATCCTAGCATTAAAGCTCTGACACAGTTGATATATTCTTAGCACAGTTAGTAAGGGATTTATGCTAACTCTTTATGAGAAAAGGAATGCAGATGTCATGATTTAATAAGGAAGCAGACCATTTGGCTAAATCATATGACCCCCACTATAAGCAGAGGCAATAAAGATATACTTTAATTTTTTTCTTACTCTTTCCTATTAATGTATATTCCTCCAAAAAGGTGAAAAGGGAATTGTATCTCTTTGTGGAAGCAGCAACCAGTCCAAAGAAATATCCCCACTGTTGCCATAGCGATCACAAATTATAGTGCCATTCTACCAGAAACCTCATTCACTTGGCCGTTGAAGTTCCCCAGTGACAGTAAGCTGAGAAAATTGTAATATCAGTTGGATGAAGATGACATTGCTAAGTCTAAAATACAGAAAGACGATAGCCAAGTCAATGTCTCAGCAGGTCGAGCCTCAGGTCACAGGCAGGGTAGTCACATGCTAAGAATATAATGTCCTAGGTGGGGTCACCTCTATAGCTGTGAAATCTACTTGTGGAAAGTGATAAGAAGAAAAGTTTGTGTCATTTTTCTTCCACTTACCTAGTGGTATTGCCTCAAGAAGTATAGCTAGTAAATTTCAGATGCTCAAGTTGTTATTTATAAATAGGCAGGCAGAAATTGTGACTTAGCAGATAATGTGGACTATCAATGGTACTGGCTGTTCACATCAGACCCCTGAGAATCTTCAGTAAACTTTAATAGTTAGCTTTCATTTTTTAACTTTTGTTATGTGCCATAACCCATTCTTTGTAATTTATTCAGTTAGCTTTCACAATGGCTCCTTTGAGTAGGTACTATGCTTGCCTGTTTGCTTTTTGAGAAATAGACTCACTATGCAATATTGGATATAGTGAAATGGTCTGCATAGACCAAGATGCCTTAAAATCAAATTCAGCCTCCTCTCTCCCTCTCTCTGTCCCCTCCTTTCCCTCTCTATGGTAGAGCGGGGCTAACACAGAGCCAGCATTGGGGCTGGACATGTACCTGAGTGGCAGAACACTTGGCAAGCTGCATGAAGCCTTGGTTTCAATCCATGCCACCACAAAAAGAAATTAAACTTAAAAAGTATATCAAGCAGAATGGAACTGGTCCCACAGCTCTCTGAACCCAAATCCTGTAGGGGAGAAAGTTGGTATCTCAGAAGTGTGGACAATCCTGAGACCTCAGGGGAGACAACTACTTCTGCCCACATTCCTGACCCAATAGGAACTTGCCTAGTGCCCTCTGTGCCCTCTGGGCACAGGAACCTAGGAGCAGTCAGGGGCAGGACCCTTCGAGTTTCTGCCTGTGCTGAGAGCTGAAAGCCAGTCGCCAGGAGCACCAACACACCTGAGAGCAGAGATAAAACCAACCCTGAGATTCCACCTCACACCAGACAGAATGGCTAAGAAAAAAAAAAAAAAAACCCAACTCAGTGACAACAGATCTGGAGAAAATGTGGAGAAAGAGGAACACTCCTCCATTGTTGGTGGGAATGCAAACTGGTATAACCACTCTAGAACTCAATCTGGAGGAGGTGCCTCAGGAAATAGGACTTTGTACTACCTCAGGACCCAATTATACCACTCCTGGCCATATACCCAAATGATGTTCCAACATATAACAAAGACATATGCTCCACTGTGTTCGTAGCAGCCTTATTTATAATAGCCAGAAGCTGAAAACAACCCAGATGTCCTTCAACAGAAGAGTGGATATAGAAAATGTGGTACATCTACACAATGGAGTACTACTCAGCCATCAAAAACAATGACTTCATGAAATTCATAGGCAAATGAATAGAACTAGAAAATATCACCCTGAGTAAGGTAACCCAATAACAAAAAAAATAAATAAATAAATAAACCCACACACATGGCAGGCACTCACTTATAAGTGGACATTAGCCCAAAAGCTCGAATTACCCAAAATACTATCCACAGACCACGTCAAACTCAAGAAGGACAATCAGAATGTGGATGCTTCAGTCCTTCTTAAAAGGGGGAACAAAAATATTCATAGGAGGAGATATGGAAACAAAGCAGAGGCTGAAGGAATTGCCATTCAGAGCCTGCCTTACCTAGGGATCCAGTAGGATACATATTGCCACCAAAACTAAACAATGCTAATGAAGTCAAGAAGTGTATGCTGACAGGAGCCTGATATAGCTGTGTCCTGAGAGGATTAGCCAGAGCATGACAAATACAGAGGCGAGTGCTAGCAGCAAACTAGCATTGAACTGAGAATGCAGTCCCTATTGGAGGAATTAGAGAAAGGATTGAAGGAGCTGAGGGGCTTGCAACCCCATAAGAACAACCCAAGGACTAAACCACTATGCAAAGACTACACATGGACAGACCCATGGCTCCAGCGGCATATGTAGCAGAGGATGACTTTGTTGAGCATCTATGGAAGGAGAAGGCCTTTGTCCTGCCAAGACTGGATCCCCCAGTGTAAGGGAATATCAGGGCAGGAAGGTGGGAAGTGAGGCTGGTTGGGGAGGGAGAACACACTTATAGAAGAAGGGGAGGGAGATTGGATAGGGGGCTCACAGACAGGAAACCAGGAAAGGGAATAACATTTGAAATGTAAATAAAAAAAAATCTAATAAAAGAAATTTTAAAAAGAAGTGTATCAAATTACAATTCACAATTAGTAAGTTTCTGATACACCTGAAATTTAAATTTTATACATGTAAAATATATATGTATATACACACACACATATACATATATATATATACATATATATATATATGGCTTGTAACAGAAATCTGCAAATGAGGGAAACTTTCCTCCTGACAAATAACAGAAACATTGTATGGATACATATGCAAACACCTTCCTCTCTAATGCAGCTCACTGTGGTTAAAATGCCTGGAATCCTCTCACCTCAGAGCTGTTATACTGCTTTGCATCTGTAATTTTTGAAATAGAAAACAAAGTACTATCTGCAAAGTTGCCTTGCTTCTTTAAGTGAAGTAAATCCAGGTTTTCATTTACCCTCACCTTCTGTTCCTAATTTACAGCTCTTAACTTTTTGAGAGGCAACAAAGCAATAATGTGAAGAGACTTTAGGTTGAGAGGAAAAGTTATGTGCAGAGGGAATGGGAGAGAGGCTCTAGCCAGCCTGTATGCCTGTTTCCCATATATAAAGTAACAGCTTTGGATTTGGTCAAATCAAATGCTTCTCAGAACTGGAGTCAGTGATTCCCGCCTGAGAGATCAACTTGAATTTGCTTATGAGAGAGAAAGGCCACAGAGTGTTTTCATTTGAATGCATTTCCCAAGAAGCATGTGTCAGTTACTTAATGCCCGGCATCCCAGTGTTAGAAGAGAGAGTATAGTTAGAGTTATGTATGTCATCATGGCCCCCTTCCATTAACAAATTGAGGATGATTACAAAAAAAGCTACTGAAACTCTGCCCCCTCCTCATGCTGTCTATCCCTTCAGATGCCTACCTCTGTGTTAGGACAGAGAACTCTCACACCAGAGGTCAGAACCTTGATTCAGGGCCCTCGGGCTCTGGAACTGAAGAAGCAGATGCCTTGCTTATTACATGACCAGTGTGAGAAATGAGGTTTGTGGATGGAGATCTGCCTGAGCATTCTGACTGAGAATCCTGGCCTAACATCTCCCTCACTTTAAGTACCTCTGTTTTTGTCACATCCACAGTCTGGGGATAACCATGTAAATGACATCTACATCTTTGTGAAAAGACATCTGTGGAATGGCTAACATCTGCCAGTTACTCTCAGTGAGAACAGAAAAGGAAAGGAGACTCAAGGGTGTGGTGGGAATGAGTATCTGAAGGCAGAGCCCACAAAGCCACTGGCAGAGTCTGGGTGATGTGGGGGATGGCAGAAGAACCGCTGTGTACAGACGAGCAGAGCAACGTTCTCCTGCAGTCACCAATTCCCTTCAGATTCGTTCTGTTCCTTATTAGCTGAGAAATCTGAAAAGCACAATCTGAGAAGAACACTTAAAGACCTGGTTTAAAAATCGTTTAAATGTAAATCCTAGAACAAAAGTTGCTCTCAGGGCTGAAATGATGGTTGGGAGCACCAAATGCTCTTCCACATGACCTGGGTTTGAGTCCCAGCACCCACATGGTGACTTGCAATTGTCTGTAACTCTAGTTCTAGGGAATTTGACACTCTGTTTTGACCTCTGCACTCACCCGGCATGTACACATGGCACATAGACATTAATACAGGCAAAACACGTAGGGTAAGTTGGGTTTTGTTTGTTGGGTTTTAAAGTACAGAGAACCAATGCTGCTGAGTTTCAAGCTATGTGTCCCCTTGCTCCTTGGTGCTGGGGATTTCCCAGAAAGTGATCTTCAAAAGACATGTTGTGAAGTCACCTGAAATGTATGCTTAGATAGAGAAACTTTGTTTGTGGTTCAGGATTTCCCAGAAAGTGATCTTCAAAAGACATGTTGTGAAGTCACCTGAAATGTATGCTTAGATAGAGAAACTTTGTTTGTGGTTCATCTTGGTGTTATTGAATATGTGTTTAGTGTACATGAAGCCCTCCCTGGGTCGAAACCTCTGAACAAAAGCACCAACAACATAATGCAGGCTCCTAGGCTCCACCCAGGCTTCCTAACTCTGTATTTTCTCTACATGTACGATACCATATGGACTACTGAAAGACAAGGGTAACCAAATTCTAATTGGCATGCTACGGTTTCCAACCACCCTGTCATTCTGTCTCCTACGGCATGTGTGGGACAGCAATCAGGGGCATCTTCCTATCACCTTCTTCACACTCTTAGCCACAAACACTTCCTCTATTTTTAAATAACTCATGAATAAATTTATTAAGGATAATTGTTTGATAAAATAGACAGTTTAGCCATTTGTTAATGATGAAAGTAAAGTTCCAAATGTTGCCCTTGCCTTTGTCCCCCACCCCCAGATGGTCCTTGGGGATAGGGCATGAGAAAGTGTGGAATTAATGACATAGATTCCGGGAGCCAGAAGCAAAAGCATTTTAATTTATTGTAATAGTGAGGAATGCCCTTATACCCTCCGCCCACATCCCCTCTCGGACCTTAACTGACTGACTACCGTGGTCACATGCCCTGTCCTTGTTTGACTCCAGGTGTCAGGCAGGTTCCAGGAGTTAGCAAGTATAGTAGTATCTGATGCGCATGTGTGAGCCATTGCAGGCCAGTAGTCAGAACATCCTGACCACCTCTTCTACAGAACAACTGACAGTACAAATGTATACTTTCTGAGTTTGTTTCATTTCTTTCCCTGTAAAATTGCAACATTGATATATATGAAAGGAGGAGAGAATTTGCCCTCTCCATTTCTGGCCCAAACTGCAAATAAACCAATTTTTCTTCACAATTCCTGTCTCTGGGTTTTCTTTTCATGGCATGTCAGATTCTGGTCTCTGATTACATTCTGAGGGCTGGTGGAATACAGGAATCGGGGAACAGAGAGTGGTTGACCAGTTCTCTGGATGTTTTCAATCTGCGTTTTGATTTTCAAGGCTGAATGATTCAATAATACACAGTAATTCCTAATGGGGGTGTAAATTTATGTTCATTAAAGAAATCACAGGTTTAAAAACTTTGAAACACATTCTCAAAGATGCCCTAATGAGAAATTCAAAGGTTTGCTGTATTTCTAAGCGTTAAAATGAATCATTTCAAAAGTATGTTGATTCCAGTGTGAATGCAGTTTGTGTGGAATCAGTGACTGGTGGTCATAGAAACCACTGTACACTATGAGGAGCAGTTTCATCTGGTGGTCCTTCTTGTTCCTGTCCCTATTCTTAACTGCCATAGTGAAGAAGTGGGGTATTAAGAAAGAGGACTTTGTAACCTTAAAGGTTTGAATTTGAGGCATTTTGAGCCAGGACTTGAACATAGGACATAGGACTATGGTTACCTTAAATAGGACCAGGAACTCAAGTGGCAAAGAGATAATAAAAGACTTCAGCAAGGAATAAATGGAGAAAAAAGTAGCCCTTTCTAATTAATACTTTTATATGCCTTCATTTGAAAAGCTCACCTTGCAAGCAAAGATCACCCTTTTTCAATAGCCAGAGAAACTTCCCAGTTGACTGACTGCATAGCAACGGGATTGTGGGGTTTTGTCTACTTACTCTGGAATCTATTTTGCTCCTGAAAACACAGATTCCTTCCAATCATTTCTTTTTCTTTTGTGCTTTAGAAACTGCTATGATCCTTGCTTTCAAAGGACATCCAGTGAAGTACCCAATATTTATATCTTCCTCATCGAGTCAGAGGCTCTGTGCCTTGGGTGGTTCTAAGTAAAGAAAATCTCAGCCACTTTCATTTGCATACAGTGTCTTGACATTGGAATAAAACAATGGAGAGGAAATAATTCTTTCAAATTGTAGAGTATATATTTCATAGTTTTTGTCATCAATGCTAAGTGAAAAAGAGGGCTAAATAGGGATTTTTATCTGTAATACCATTGCAGAGGTCCTCGGGGATCTTTATTATACTTTAATGAAGCAATAACTTAGGGGAATTCTGTTACTGCAGTGATTCGGGTCTGGTATTATTGCTTTAGAGAAATTTAGTTCTAGAAGTCTCATTACTCTCTCATATATCTAGGAATATGCTTAGGCTTACCACTTTAATTTCAAGAGTCAGTTACTAACGTTTAATTATTGCCACCATTGGCTCCTCTCTCAAAACTTGTCCTTCATCTGTTTCTGGGTGTCTATTCCTGAATTCTAAAACCCTTTCCTTCAACTTCTAAAATACCATTGAGTGTTTGCACCATCCGATGGAGGCAAGATAGTCATCATCGCAAACACAATCTGATAACCCTGGTTAGTGTTTTCCTAGTTGTTTATATGTGCAGGGAGAGATGGGGAAAAGAATGGAGGACCTCTCAGACACCACTGGAAGGTAGCAAGTGTGAATAGGAATCTATTAGCTGCACATTTAGGTAAGAGGTGAGTTTGCACACTTGAGTATGAGGAGAGGGAGTCAGGCAGATTTTCTGTATTGTGCTGTGTAGGTAAAACCTAATTCAGGGACTCTTTTGTTTAGATTGCTTGTTTATTTAGTTAACCAAAGGAGGCTTAACCACATTAAGGAGGGTAACCTCCTGTTTTCTGACTTAAAGTTAATCACATCTGAAGGCCTCAGAGTCACTTTAACTTAATTAGGCTGGCATATAACCTTAACCGTGACAGTTACCCGAGTTCTCTCAGAAGCACCCAGAGCAGCCTTTCCAGTTGGTGTTTCTAATCCTTTTTGGCAGAAGTAGTACATGAACAGACTTCAACACATATGTGGAGGTCAAAAGACAATTTGTTAGAAGTCAATTATCTTTTCTACTCTGTGGGTCAAGAGGATTGAACTCAGGACCTCAGACTTGTCAGCAACTGCTTTGGTCCACTAAGCCATCTTATCAGCTCTGTTATTTCTTAAAATTTAGTGTGTATCGTGGAAACAAGAGAAATTCACTCAAGATTAACAGTCACATAACATTTAAATGTGTTTTCACTACCATTATTAATTATACAAAATAATGACTTCATTGTGACAATAATGCGATACCTCAGTACTTTATGGTGGTCTGATTAGATATTTAGACAGAAAGAAGTCTCGGCAGAAAGAGTCCATCAGTATAAGTGGGTTCTCATTGGCATAGTTTCTTGGGATGGACTCTGAGCTCAGCACTGGCAATAGCAGCTGAAAGCTAAGGTCCATGGGGATAACTTCCTGGTACAGCTTCTGGCACAGTTCAGGAGATCATATCATAGTGAGAGAGAAAATGTTCATGAAATATGGAACTTGCTTCCATGGGTGTCTGTTATGTTGCCCAAAGGAGATTTTTCTATGTGGAGAACAACTCGTCTCTACAGAAACGGCACCATGGACTGATGGAAGTGATCAGTGAGTCATACTGAGCTGTATAATGTCACAAGGCAGACAGACAAGGTCAGCGAGAGCAGCCTAAGATTGAAACACGTAGACAGGAGATGAGTGTAAACCTGAGTAAGACATGTCCTACGTGTCCTCACTCTGCTTGGTTCCTGAGGTACCTGCTATCTCTTGCCTTATGAGAAGAATATGTCCCCACTTCAGCAGTGCGCAGGATGTGTGCAGAGCTAGATCTTGAGCAAACTAGATGTAGTCCCTGGCTTAGATATTTGGAGACAAAGAGAACTCTTCTAAAGCATATTAGCTAATATTTCTAGAGCCTTTAAAGTGTACCAGACAGAGCTCTCTTTCTGCAAATATATTTTTTCCTTTTATTACTCTGGTAACTTTAGTTACTTATCATCAAATGCATGCAGCTCTGATTATGGTAATGAGCTTTGTCATCCTTTGTGGGTTTATCAACATTCTCAAGGTCAATCCTTTCTTCAGATGCCATGATAAGAAAAGGGGACAGCAGCAGAATGAGTGCCGTGCCCTGGGTAACTTGTGACTTTTATATTTGCATGTAACTTGGTAGCATATTTTTTTCTTACTCTTACTCCCAATATATGTTTCTGCTTTTGAAGTCAACCAAGGAAAGTGCTTTCTGAAAATATCTAATCAGACCACCATAAAGTACTAAAATATCACATTATTGTCACAATGAAATCATTATTCTGTATAATTAATAATGGTAGTGATTATCAATCTCCAGTGAATTCCTCTTGTTTCTATGATACACACTAAATTTTAAGAAACAGCAGAGCTGATGAGATGGCTTAGTGGGCAAAAGCAGTTGCTGACAAGTCTGAGGTCCTGAGTTCAGTCCTCCTGACCCACAGAGTAGAAAAGAGAATTGACTAATACAAGTTGTCTTTTGACCTCCACATATGTGCTGTATCCTGTGCCTGTTCCACTTCTGCCAAAAATGATAATAAACATGGATAAGTAGATGAAGAAAACATCTTTAAATGAGAAAATATATGTCAGTTATTATGAAACAAAAAGTCTGGCAGTTCCCAGTCAGTGTTACAGTTCAGGTGAACTGAGATTCAGTCACTCTGGTGGATCTACTTCACCAGGAGACAGAAAGTAGACACTATGCTTTTTCACCCAGATGGTGAAGAAAGGATGGAAATAGACCAAAAGGGCTGGGTTATAGCACCAAGGTTGAAATAAAGACATTGAAATAAAGGTATGTGTTGGGGGCCATGCAAGAGGAACAGCAAATGGTTTTAGAATTGATGGTCTGCTGCCCACCAGAGGCAGAGCCCTGAGGATTACGTGTCCTGAGGACTTCATACTCTTGTGGAGTTTTGCTCTGATTGTTGCCCTCGCACCCCTCCTAATGAGCTGTTGTTCACTCTAAGGGGGTTTCCAGCCCCTCACTGGGCAGCATCATAATCTGGAGCAGATTAATGATTCAATCTCCACCCTTGGAAAGAACCTAGAGATGTAAATGATTAGCAATGATGTAGATTGTTAGTAACGTTAGGGTAAGATTTTTTTGTTAGTAACTCTGATGTAGAAAATCTTAGGGAACAATTTGAAGTCCAGAAAGTCATACTCTTAATAGCTGAGCTAGGGAATTTTTTTGAGGTCAGGAACAATAACAATGGCTGTCCGACTACCAGTAGCTGACAGAGACTCTTGCTAAATCTGGGCTGGTGACCAAGGTGATGATTAATTTCTTATATACCCATTTTTGCCCTCAACTTCATGATATGATTTAATAAGAATTGCTGATGAGTAGATGTGTACTCTGAGGATTTAAAGTAGAAATGATTGGTTGTTTTTATATAAACGTTTAGATTTATGATTCTTTTAAGATTTTTATAAGATTGCATTTTAAGATAAATAATAAAATAATCAATCCTTTCTTTGTAACTACAATTTGCAGGTTACCAGTAAAGATAAACTTTTGTCTAAAAAAATTACCTTGTTTCCTTATATTTTGTTAATCTATAACAAGTTGCTTAGCTACAAGTGTGTTCTTGGGAATAATTTGGGTTTTGTTTCGCCTGTAATAAATAAAATGTTTTTCATGTAAAGATATTGGGGCACATACTGTTTTTTAAATACTAATCCACTAGAAGAAAAATAAAATGTAGTCACATTGTAATTTCTATACTGCTTTAAAGATTTTGCTGGAATACATAAGCTGCGAAAGGAAAACTAAAGTTACTGGAGCTTTGCTCCACTCACCAAATGTATGCATATGTGTATACGTAAAATGGTTGGAGCATGTCGAAGTTTTGTTCATTAGCCGTGTGTGTGTGTGTGTGTGTGTGTGTGTGTGTAATTCTTTTCCTCCTTTTTTCTTGCTAGCCCCAGAGAATTTATCACTGGCCTTAGGAGTATTTCACTGGCCCCAGAGAATCAATCATTGTTCACTCAGAGAAAAACCTTCTGAGAGATCAATTGCTGACTGTACACCTGGACTCACTTTGCCCTGGATGTCAAATATGGTCTTTAACGGATATGAATAGATAAAAGAGAAGCTGGCAAGAAATTGGAGACTAGATCAAGTCAAGGCCAGTCAGTTACTTAGAGAAAATAATGAAGAAAGAAAAGTAGATGTAATGAAGACACTGGAGTGACTGAAAATGCTTCTCAGAGTTTCCATGGCAACAGGGTAACACAAGAGACATAGCAAAGGCCATGGGTAATAAGAAAATAGAGGACTGAGAACCCAACTAGCTGCCTAACTTCCTTCACCTAGTCCACCCTCATGGTAGAGGGCTAGGCTAAAGAAAGTTTTGCAGTACCTATCTCGGTCTTTGGTTTGGAAGGGGGAGATGGAATAGCCAAGTGGCTGGAAGCTAAATAAGGCTTTCCCTGAGGGTGTAGAGTCCCAGTCTGCAGGAGAATGGGGATGGAGAAAAGGCAGGCACCCTGTCCACACTGAAGCTCAGCGGGACATGGAAGTCAGCAGGAACAACTCAGGAAGGATGAGACTCGGGCAGCAGAAGGGGCATGAGTGGCATCAACAATGGACTTACTGGAGTTTATTTGTTGCAGCGCCCAGAACAGTAGGAAGATCTTGGAGAGAGGGGAGCAGAGGAAGCCAGGGCTGAGAATTCTGAACTAATGAGATATATAGCAGAATTAGGTCTAGGGACCACCCTGATAATCACTGCAATGTGGATAGTATTTAAGTCAGGATAGCTTTAATGAAACAGGTTATTCTACATAATGGTCGGGACTCATTCTATTAGCATAAGACCATAAAAGATGGAAATCCTGAAAAAATGAGAATTGTGCCCTTGGTGGCTGTTAGGATCCAACTGCCACATCAGGTCTGTTGA
Organism: Rattus rattus; assembly: GCF_011064425.1. Lineage (NCBI taxonomy): Eukaryota > Metazoa > Chordata > Mammalia > Rodentia > Muridae > Rattus > Rattus rattus. Next base: position 140,593,005 of record NC_046154.1, on the reverse strand, counting down.
CCTTCCCTTGGATTCAAACCAGTAGCCCCTACAATTACATGAGCCAAGTGCTTCAAAGCCTTTCTTCATATATGCATTCAGTGTGGGCTCTACCTCCTTGGACAAACCTGATGAACGTACATAATTGTTATGTTCTAGAACATTTTCCAAGTAATCTGTGATTATTATTTCACTTTTACCTTCTAAGGAGACTGGGACTTTCTGGAATTGGTGCTGGGTAAATGGATACAGTGCTCTTCAGGAAGCACTAACAACATCTCTCCCTATGAATGAATCCTTGGACAAGGTTTAAATACTTAGACTAAGTAGCAGTGTCCAAGTTTCTGAGCAGGAATTAGACTGTGCATTCACTTCTGTGCATCTTCAGGATGATACCATATCTAGAGGAATATAAGTCCTAACTTTGCAGATAGAAGAATGCTTCCTATCATTTAAAGAAGTTCAAATAGCATAGGACAGCATTTAGCTGGCCAACCACAATACAGATCACCAATGATAAATAAACACGATACTTATGGCTATGGTTTATTACAGTGAAGACACCAAATAAACTCACCAAAGGAGAAAGACACATGGGGAAATCAAGAAAACTTTCAGAATCTTCTCCCTGTAGAACCACAAAGGACACACTGTGCCTTCAGTATCATGCCCAGATAGTACCATTCAACACTATCTGCCCCGGAAGCTCTTTAGGAGCTCAATGCCCTGAGGTTTATGGCTTCAGGAGTGTAACATCAGGCTTCCATGACAGCTGTTCTTCTATATGAGTAACAATATCTGAACAGTGTTCTGCACTTACCTACTTTTATCCCTTAAGGAGTTTGGAACCTTGAAATCCAAGTTGTCAGGGACCAAATGAGGCCAACCCCATACCAAGACCCAGAGAGCAGTGTTGCCTGTTGTGTTCCTGCACACAAGCTTGTCTTTATTACTCATGCATTTCTGAAGCCTTGGCATCAAGGGTCTTGCTTATCACTAAGGAACTGCCTTGCTATGATTATCCAATGCCTAGAGATAGGAAAGGATTCGTCTCTTCTCTAGGCTCACCTTTTGGACATAAACAATTACAACCACACCCACACCCTAGTCACTTCATCTGCTGAGTTCTTACACTCAGGTCACTATTGTGTGTCAATATCCAGCTCAGAAATCACCACCTTCACATGCTGCTTAACATAATTTTTTCTAATGTTGGATTCAGGATCTTGTAGGACAACACCACTGTCTTGAAAGTCAAGCACACTCTGAATGGTAAAGGCTGTTGAGTACATTCTTGTGTATTGTCAAAGCTAGACCGGATGAACTATCTGGCCTCCAGAAATACACTGTGATGCTTGGAGGTAAGGGAAGTCCACTGACCACAGAGGAGCTTTCTGCAGAGGACTGAGGTCAAGCACCTACTATAAAAAGTTATTGATCCATCTTTTTATAGTGCAAGTAGAAGAACGCACAGTCCAACCCCTCCCTAGCAATGCCACTCATGTTTCCTCTTATTACCTTTAACAATTTATCTCTTCCACCACAACCATCCGTAATAACAACATCTACATTTACAAGAAGAGCAAACTTAATGTGTATTATATACATTAGTATAATTAAAACTCAAGCAGAAATCTTTTAGCTGCCTATCATCCCCACCAGGGAACTGATGCAGTTCAAAGGTAGCACGCCCTGAGAGAATCATTTAAGACACAGTGTGTTTGTAGCAGAACTGAGCATGGGTGCTTTTGGCCCTGTCTTGGAGAGCAGTAAGAAAACCCTGTGAAGCTTGTGGTTGGACGTTGGTTAGGACTGACATGAATTGAAATCTGAGCTCAGCATCTAGTTGTGAGACTTCTGGTAGATTTCCTCAGTTTCTTCACCTGTACTTGCATATTTTTACTTCTTCATGTAAGGGATGGAAAATTTAAGTAAATAGAGCTTTTGACAGGAGAGCCATGGGCAGCTATAAGTCAATGCTCATTCTTTCACTTGTCTGAATGACAGGGCCAGGGCATGTTTAAACATCAGAAACTATGAAACTATGAAAAGTTGACTCATATCTGGGCATAGTGGCAAATGACTTTAATTCCAGGACTCAGAAGGCAGAGACAGGAGGATCAAGGCCTTGGATTGAAGGCCAGCCTGGTCTACGTATTGAAGTCCGGGACAACTAGGAACAAAAACTCTGCCTTAAAATACACACAAAAAGTTGACTAATAGACTACATTCATGATAAATACAAGTTACATTGTCTAATCTATATGTGCATGTGTAACTGGAGAATTTTGTAAAAGTAGTTATTATCATGACACATAGCTCTGACATCAGCTTATCAGGGCATTGATTAGCTAATGTTAACCCATCCCAGTTTTTCCAAAAAGAATTTTATCTGACAATAATCAGTAAAATAAGTGTAAGTAAAGTAAGGTTTGGGCATATTGGAGCAACTTCTAAAGAGCCATTATTGTTCTATATTAAGAGTTAGAGAATAAAATAGGAAAAGAAGCCATTGATCAAAGTATTACAGAGAATGAAGACTTGTGGCATAGAAACAGCAAGGGATGTGGGAGACATCTGGCAGGACTGTATGTGAGCGCCAGGAGTGATTACATCAATGTGGAACCACGTCTTGGTTATCAGAAGTCTCAGCCTCAGGGTTGATGTGAAGTCCAAAAACTTCCAATACAAAACTGGTAGTTTCCTTTCTTCTGGGTTTAAGAAACTAGCTCTAAGACTTATAAAGATAAAGGAATGCAAAGATCAAGAATAGCTAAGACACCCTGGCTGTACTGGGGGTCCCCAAAAGCATCTTAGGACCAAGCAGTCCTGCTTGGTTCCTGATCTGACTTCCTCAGATGAACTGTGATGTGAAAGTTCAGGCTGAATAAACCTTTTTCTTCCCCAAGTTTCTTTGGTCATGACGCTTCATCTCAGCAATAGTAACCCTAACTAAGACATGTGGTTTCTACATCTTAGCTATTGTGAATACTGTTGCACTGAACATCTGTACAAATATCTATTCAATCTGTTTCAAATTCTTTGAGATATGTGCCCTGAAATGGAATTGCAAGGTCATCATCTGTTTATTTGAAGAATCTTCATACTATCTTCCAGCAGCTACAACGTGTTTTCTCCAGTGATACACAGAAGTTATAGTTTCGTACTGTCTTCTGTGTATTTTCTTGTTTTTTATTAAAAGAACTATATTGCGTCTTTGGTTTACAGGACTGTTGCAAAAGGATTTGTGAGTGTTTTTAAATGGGGAGCAGAATTCTGGAATTCTGCCTGCAATTCCAAGTAACTTTTTGTTATGGAAATTGAGAAAGGGTGCGTATAAATTCATTTAGAATTCATTTAAAACAGTTTTCAGAAACTATTTGTGATTGTTTGTGTATGCTTGGCCAGGGCCTTATTGGAGTAGGTGTGTCACTGTGGGTGTGGACTATAAGATCCTCATCCTAGCTACCTGGAAGTCAGTCTTCCACTAGAAGCCTTCAGATGAAGGTGTAGAACTCTCGGCTTCTCCTGCAGTGTGCCTGCCTGGATGCTTCCGTCTTCGTGCCTTGATGATACCAGACTAAACGTCTGAACATGTAAGCCAGCCCCAATTAAATGTTGTCTTTTATAAGATTTGCCTTGGTCATGGTGTCTGTTCACAGCAGTAAACCCCTAAGACACTACTGAAATTTGCAGATATATATTCTTTGAGTTGTGGAATGTTTTCTATCTTTATTACTAATATAATGCAGGGTTACATGTTGATTCTAAATAGACTTTAATTTTCTATTTTTCTGAAATACAGCTTAGACATTCCTATTTACTGAGCTATTTATTTTCATCATTTATATTTTATTTACAAAATTTCTTATTTGATATTCTTCATATCCATCTGTTTTTCAATCCAAACCCCATCTATTTGGTCATATTTTTTTTCTTGTTTGTTCATGTTGGGGCTGTCCCATTTGCATTGTGTCACCAGTAACCTTTGTCTGTGAGAGTTTCATTTTTTGGCTTTTGGCTTTTTCATACACCTTTTCATCCAATGAGCTAGAGTTTTCATTTACAGACTTATCTCCAGTGAAAATTTTGTTCTTTCCTTCTGTTCACTGTAAGAAGCCTTGTCTACTAGGTCTGGTGCTGGCAGTTTAGGAGTGTGCTCTCCTCAGAGTGTGCTCTCCTCACAGGGTGTGCTCTCTTCACAGGGAGTGATCTGACAGGGGTAGATTTTTGGTTCAGCTTCCACTCTCCTCAGAAAGCCTGTCTCTAGTCTCAGCACTGGTGAAAGGAACTCTGTTGGACCGTGTGACCTTGCTGAGGTCTGGCTACCTCTACTTGATTCCAGCTCTAGGGTTTGGCTGGTTTGTGGATAAAGGCTTCCCTCTCTATACCTGCTCTGCCCATATTCTCCATTTTGAAAACTCAAGCCTAAGAACAAATAGGATTATGGCATTTTGAATGTGGCCACATCTATTAAGTAACTTAAAAACTAACACAGACAGGAAAGGCAGAGATTGCATACTGAGACTCCGGTGTCTTTATACACAGTCTCTAGTTGTGTATGGCAGTTTATTTTCCAAACAGATTACATATTCTTTCTTACATTTTTCTCCTTCAAATACCTTCCCCAATGTGAACTACTATTCACTGGTATAATTTGTTTTATTAAAAAATATCTGTTGACTTTTCACAACACTTGTTAAGAAAAAGCAGATTAGATCTTGCTGAGATAGGTCCCATGGATAAAAGTGTCTTGATGCCTGGTGACCTGAGTTCAAGTCCAGGAACCTATGTAAAGGTGCAGGGAGAGATCTGACTCTATCTATGACATTGTCCTCTGACCTTCACATTGCACGCTGTGGTGCTGCCTCCTACTCTTCCTTTTGCTGAGTGCTGACGTTCTTCTATTTGCCCCCAGAACGTCCTTCAGGTCATGTGCTACAAACTCAATCTTCAAGTTTACATACTTAATGGGATTTAAAATGCTTAATCGGATTTAAAAGTGGGCTTTTTAGAAGAATTATGATTGGTTAAGTTCATGAGGTTTAAGTTCCAATGATGGCATCAACAGCTTTATGTAAGAAAGAAGAGAAAGTCACCTCAAAGCTACTTGTGTGCTCTGTCTGGCTGGACAATGAATGCCCTCTGTCATTGTTATGATGCAGCAGAAAAACCCTCACTGGGAGAGGAACAGATGCTAAAGTTACACCCTTGGGCTTCCCAGCCAACGGAACTGTTCCTTATAAATTGCCTATTCTAGGGTATTTTGTGACCAGAAAATAGATTAAGATACCCAGACTAGATACAAGAAGATGAAACCCTTGCTTGTTCAGAGAATTTATGATCACAAACTTCCAGGGAAGATAATGAGACCATTGAGAGTAGGCCCTGGTGATGCCAGCACATGCCACAGTACTGGAGCATGAAGAATCTCTGGCTATGTCCTCATTTGAGTAATAATTGAATGCACCTAACATGACTATCCCTGATGCTGTCGAACCTGTTGTGGGTTACCTTCATGAAGAAGGGGTCTCTAAGCACAGGAGTCAGAGTCAGACTGTGTCTGCTCATTGTGTTAATTTTTACTTGCTCACTCCTGAGAAGAAAGTTAACATTGAGTAAGACACCCTAAGTCCACATGGGAGTTTAAACTGTCATTAATTAACAAATAACTAATTCTAGAATTCCAGACATGAACTGAACTGACAACAATGCATTCAAGCTCAGTGTCGAAAGCAAATCTGATGCTGCATGTCTAGTTGGAAATGGAAGCAGACCTGATGGGGGGTTTGTTCAGAGAGTGTGAGTGGGAGGCAGCAGCCAGATCAAAAATGTAAAGTTTGATTACTGACTCAGTCTTACAGATCAAAAGGTAAGAAAAGATTAGCGAAACTAAGTGCTCTGTAAAGTGGAGTCGATAATGTGCATTTCACAGGGAGTTTTTGAGGGCTTTAAGTGTTGTCCACATGAGTTTAAGACATATTTTTTCTTCAGGCTTTTCTTCAGTAAAATAAGAGTTTAGATTGTTTTAGCATGTACTTTACCTTTGGCTAACACCTCATACAAACAGAACCCAGTTGTGGACAGAGTAACTGTTTGGATTGGCAAGTCTATAAAGACTTTCTGAGAAGAAGAAGAAAATGGGAAAGAGACTATGTAGTAAGAAATTCGGTTTCTTTACAAACACGGTTATGTTATATGAATATGTGTTTGTTTTAATCCTAAATGTGGGATATGGGACTGCTTCAAATTATCCACAGTCACTGACTGTCTCAGGCTCTAGGAGGGGTTGAATTTTGACATCTGTGGATAGTTTATATTTAGAATTCTGGGGACTCTTGAGAAGGTATAAATGTGAGAGCCCCAAAAGGGCCTGTAGCACCTGTTGCTGTCCCTGCTCCTGCTGCTCTCTGATGTTCCTAGTTCCTGCTTCTGGGTTTGCTATTGCTGGATTGCTGGATTGCTGGATTGCTGGATTGCTGGATTGCTGGATTGCTGGATTGCTGGATTGCTGGATTGCTGGATTGCTGGATTGCTGGATTGCTGGATTGCTGGATTGCTGTTTTGCTGAATTGCAGATTGGAGATATCCTCATGACAAAGATTGGACTTGGCCCCATGGAAATTGATACCCCTAATCAGCAGGATTCTAAAGAAGTCTACACGACTTTTCTCCTCCATCCTTCTTTCCCTCCTACCTAATGTCGTGGTGTGTTTGGAAGGGATTGGGGTGGAATAAGGGCTTGAAATGTAGTAGATGTTAGAACCCAATAAAGTAATGCAAAGAGTACACCTATAAGAATACATTTATAGAAATCCACCAATGTAAACCTCATACCTTTACCTGTTCTTGGAAAGGAAGCCAAGCCTAGGAGAGGGTTGGTTATATGGTTTACCCTTTTTCTGTGCATTGAACGCTGGGGCAGGCCTGGAGATACTGACATAAAGAGCTCAGTTGGCAGAAAGATATCCTCCTTTGGGAATTTTTGCTTCTTATGCCACAAAAGTATATAACTAGACCAGATCTGAAACATAAAATGCTACGTAAGCTCAAGACAGAGTGAGCTTTTAAAATTCCAGGGATAATAACATTAGGTCTTGTGGTTGGTATGCTCTAAAAGGGCCACTATGACCCCACATTTTTGTGTTTGTACCCCTGTGTCATCTGATTTTTGAGTGTCTTGGGGACCTGTGGTGTGTTTATTATCAATAAAATATGACAAAAGTGATGGAGGACATTCCTGTTTTGTTGCCTTAGAATATTACATGAGTTTTGTAAACTCTTTCCCTTGCTATAGTTGTAAATCGAGCTAGTGTTTTGTAGAGTTGCCCCATAGAGAGGCCCAAGTGTCTGGAGTTGAGGGTGGCTTCAGGTTGACATTAAAAAAAAAAAAAAAAAAAAAAAAAAAAAAAACCTAGGACCTCATCCATTAACCTGCAAGGTACTGATATTTGCCCAGTCATCAAATCCTGGGAACAGAGTATTCTCCAGCTGAGCTTAGAGATGAGGCTGCAGTCATAGCCAACACCTTGGTAGCAGCCTATGAAAAGCCCTAGAGGAGGAGGCTGAAGCTGAACCAGGACAGGATTTCCATTCCGTATGCATGGGGGTTGCAGATATGTTCCCTTTTAAACTTCTAAATTTGCACTGCTTTTACAATTGCTGATACAGGTCTAATAGAAATTAGGGAAAGTTCTGGAAAGCTAGTGAAGACAAGGATATTTCAGAAAAGTGCCAAATCCAAATGACAATCCTGAGAAGCACATGCTTCAGAAAGCAGGGCAGGTTCAGCATGACTTTGCCTAGAAAGGTCGGAGAGCATCAGGGTTAAATGACTAGAGAAGAAATAGAAAGGCTCATTACAAAAAGCACTGAACAATGCACTGAGGGGCTGCGGCTGTATCCTGAAGACTGTAAGTCAGTTTTGACCTGGGATTTCTATTTAAGGAGAAACCCCATCAGTGCCACAGAGGATAACAGGAAAAGGGGAGATGGTCCAGAGGAGGACTCAACATGAATGCATTCAGTAAGTATGTCCCTCACTAAAAATTGTGTCTTTAGTCTTAGGTTGCAGGAATACCTTTTCCCACATTGTAAGATGCTTCCAGTGTTGATAAAGTGTTGATAAAGGGACTCTGTGAAAGTCTTCAGACAGTAACCTTGGCAACATCGTAACACACAGGAAAGTAAAGTAATATCTGGAGTCCATTCTGTATGTGTGGATTGCTTCTTTCTCCAAGGCAGCAGACATACGGTGTAATTAAATTAGTGAAAGGGACTGACTGGAAACTGGCTTAGCCAAAGCAGTGAAAGGGGACAAAGCTGATCAGATTAAAAGTCTCCTGCCTCTGTGCTTCACTCACAGGACAACTGCCGATCCCAGTTGAGAACTTTTATTTATAGGGAAGTATAGTGACAATTCTGGAATTTTGATTTCTTAAAAAAAAATCACAGAAATATTATTTAAGAATGTACTTTCATTTTAATCCCAGGTGTGGGGATGTGGGTTGTTTTGGACTGTCCACAGCAGCTGACCATGATTTGCTTTGTGCTCTAGCAGGAATGTGGGTTTGCTGGCTGTAGATAATTTCTGTGATTGTATAATGTTTGGAATCTTGGAAACTTTCGAGAGGGTATATAAATGCTAGGGCACCAATAGGCAGGGTTGGTTGTTAGTTGTTGGTTCTTCAAGGGCATTAGTTGTGGTTTGTGAGTAGTCATGCTCAAAGAAGAAGAAGAAAAAATTAGATTCAGATCTCTCTCTCTCTCTCTCTCTCTCTCTCTCTCTCTCTCTCTCTCTCTCTCTCTCTCTCTCTAACATGTGAAGGCCTTCACCTTCATCTTGGAATTATATAGAGATGGCTGCTTTTAAGAGATTCCTGGCAGGAGGGTTATGCATGCTTTTGAAGGGGATTATGTAATCTCGGTCTTTACTTCTTCTGTCTTCATATCCAATCATCACACCACATGCTCCTCACTAAATATAGCATCCTGATACTGACTCCACTAATCATACACTGGACTGTCCCCACTGTGAGCCCACATTAGGTGTTCCAGTGACAGGAAGCTAACTGACACAAGCATCAAGTGACTGAGGGCAGAACCTGACAGTGCCTGCATGAGTTTCCTGCCTACCTTGTTGCATTTCTTTGGATCACTGGTACAAGACACTGTCACCAACACATGCTCTCTTCCAGGCCCATCTCCACGTCTCCAGAACTCATGTAAAACTATACCCAACTTTGCTTACCATCCAAAAAACAAAAATACAGAACTTATCATGCTTCCCAGCTTTCTCTTATGGGCTGGGGGTGCCTGCTGAAGGTTTTTTCTCCCAGTTTTTCACTATATTTGGGGCATATCTTGTCTTGAAAGAGTTCAGTTTTCTTTTATTTTCTTTGTTTGTTTTTTACTGTTGTTGTTGTTGTTGTTGTTTTGGAAGCGCATTTACTGCTCTTAAGTTTCCTCTGCACCTCGATCTAAGGCACATAATGAGGCTCTAGACTACAATGGGATAAGTCTCTTGGGGACAAGAAGTGTGTGTGTGTGTGTGTGTGTGTGTGTGTGTGTGTGTGCAGGGATATCTACTTACAGTGTGGATTCTTAGATTCTTTAGCAAGAATACTGATAGCTCTGGGTTTTCAAGAGCCTTAAGCCTTCATGTAAGACAATCATCTAACCTAAAACACAGACTTGAAACAAATATAATTAAGTTGCTTACTTCTGGGACAGTAGCTGGGTAGCAATGAGTAAGTGAAATGTGGTGGGTATACACCCATCTCATGATGGGCAGCTCCAGGAAAATATGTAAATGAGGGTTCAATCCTTAGTAATGCCCCATAGTGCACAGAAGTTGCTTTGAGGGTCCATTAGTTTCCTTCACTTCTTCTGGACTGAATAGGCATTGGTGCCTGCTAATCCACCATGCAGACCTCTAACCTTTTTGATATGCCATTTCACAACTATCTTGGGTAGCTTGTCCTGGAATCAGGCTTGAGTATTCTGGCCATTGTCGTAGAGACTAAGAGTTGCTAAGTGTAGTGCAGGCTACCTCTCAAATCCACACTGAAATCCAGGCCTCTTGTCCTTGACCTTTCTCCCATACCTTTTTATCATTTGAAAGTATCACTGAGGTGGTGACCCCTAAGCTATTTTGGGGGGTTCCCTCTTAGCTGTAGAATGCACAATTCTTATATTACACAAGTTCTTTCTTCTCCCATACACATGCTATCAGTAGGGTAGGTCAGCATGTGAACTTATGTGGATTACAAGAGCAATTTTCTGTAGGCTTTAGAACAAGAGAATGAGTGTGCACAGTTGTATAACTCTATCAATGGCTTTTTCTTTACTTTAGAAATGGGGACTGAAAAGAACACATTCATCACAACATAGTTAGGTGCCAACTGCCACAGGCAGCTATTTTCTGGAGTAGAGTTGCCATTGGGGAAGTTCTTCATAGTATACCCTCTTAGGCTAGCCTCCCCTGGAAATATTTGTAGCTTATTGGCAACTGGCTTTGGCACCTACTACAGTAAGTAAGTTCACCATAACTACTGGTGATTAGATGCTATTACTGGGCTTTCTCAGTCAGAACTCCATCCATGCTAATATCAGTTAACATAGCCTCACATTCGTTTTCTAAAGGCCCAGGAATTCTAAAGTGCTAGTGTCTTGTAGTTTTGTTATGCCAGGAAGCATTTGCAAACCCTAAAAGACGGCCAAGGAGCAGTTTCCAATGTAATAGCATTAGGGTTTCTTTATTCTAAGTTTGGCCTTGGACTCTCCTCTAACCCAACCCTGACACAGGAGGACAGGAAGGGAAGGTAGAGCAGCCTCAAAACCTCAGCAGGACAAGTTTTTATAGGAAATAAGAGCAAGTGAGGGAGAGGATGTCCAATCTGGCAAGCATCTAATAGAATGACTGTAAGCTAACAGGTGGGTGCTCTGAAGCAAGACCAAATGCAATCACAAACAGTCTGAAAGTACATCTATAACAATAGGACTCATCTTTGATTCACTGTTGCTAGGAAGTTGCTAGGGAGAATTCTGGCCAGGGATGAGTTGTAGGGTCTTTTCTGGTACATGGGTGCAGCTTGAGTTCTGGTGTAGGTCAAATTCTTAGGTCTCTCTCTCTCTCTCTCTCTCTCTCTCTCTCTCTCTCTCTCTCTCTCTGATAAAGGCCAGATGGAGTAGATTTGGCCTCTCAGTTTCAATATGAAATGTCACCCTTATGTATGTTAAGAGCTTAGTTACCTTCTGATGGCCTTTTGAGAAGTGATTGGATTCTGAGAGCTTTGAGCTGATCAATGGATTAGTCCCTTGATGGATTCATATTATCATTAATTGGAGACATTGGTAACTAGGAAATGGAGCCTAATTGAAGAATGACAGTCAATGAGGGCATGCCCTAAAAAGACAGACTTTGTTCCCACACTGTTCCCTTTTCTATTTCCCTGGCACTGTGATATGAGCAGTCTCTTCCATCACTTGCTCCTACTGCCATACCCATGATTTTCCCTATTACAAGCCCACTATATAGCCAGCTATATTAAAGCCTAGGTAAAATGCTCAGGCCTACGTAACTGTGACCCATCTAGCTAGTCATTTTGTGCTGTTACTAATGTCATACAGAAACTTTCTCATATGTGTAGGATAATGTCATCATACAGGTATAAACAGGTACAAGATAGAATGAGGCCTGTCATTGGAGAAAAGTTTCAGAGAGAGGAGGAGATTGGAGGGAGGAGAAAAAGCAGCAGAGAGAACATGGGGGCTGATGTTAAGATTCCTCTCTGTACCTTTACAGGTTGCTATGAATGTTCATAAGGGATGGATGTGTACAGGGCTTTGTATGTTTAGGTGGACAATTATATCTTATCAATTGAATCAGAGCTTATTGTGTTTTGTGTTCTTTCATGTGATGATTTAAATTTAAGAGTATGTGGCAGCCAGAGACACTAGGCCACCACGGAATTGGAATGTATAGTTCTGAAATGGTGGCAAGCTGTCTTGGGAACTAGATGGGTAGAGATATTGATGCCAGGCTCAGAGAGAAGCCATTGGCAATGTGATATGGGATGGAGTGGAGCGGGTGAGATGCTTTGCTGACTGAGATGAAGATATTTACAAGTTATCTTGGGGCACTACAGTGCCAGATATAAAGACAGCCTTTTTTATAATTTTTCAGCAACACATATGCCATTACTAGGATGTTATGTGCTTTGTGCTCTTGGAAACCAATCACAATATAAGTAGATATGCCCTTCTTGCCATATACCATGCCCTATACAATGTGGATCCTAAGGAGTCTCCATTAGTAAGGAAGATTTTAATAGATGTGGCAGCCTCTGGAAATGTGAACTAAATAAACCCCTTTTGTGAGAAATTGTCAGACTAGAATTCATTGGATAGCAGCACAATGCAGGTTAAGATGACATACTAAGATTGAAAATTTCACATTAAAAAGATGAGTCCAACTTTAAGATCAGAGGTCGGTTGACAGCACTGCTTGCCACTGTACTTCTGCAAGCTTTGGGACCAAATCCTAAGCCATATTTTTAGTCTGAGTCACCATGGAGCATAGTGCATGCTCCGTGCACTGTCTCTTTAAATATTGTCCTTGGTCTGATAGCCACCTGAATGCACTAGCAATTGCTATGTCTCCTGGAATTATACAGTTACTTAACTGTAAACCTCAAAGATCCATTCTCCCTGATTTTGTACAGTATGAATTGCTGTAATTATATGGCTCATGGACAAAGGAAAAGAAAGTGGTATGTTCCAAAGATTCCAAATCCTGTTGCCTGGGGTTTTTCTAGGAGCTCCTGAGGATGGGCCAAGTGTAGGTTGAGTCAGAGAAAAAGCCGTTGAGATCAGTGGAATGTGGTTGAGTTCCTTTCAGGATGCTCAGGGCTTGGGACCTTCGAAGATGATGAAAGCATACCACTCACTCTTTAGGAAGATGATGCGTGCTTCAAGGCAAGAGTCTTGCCTACTCATCAGTTTCCAACTTCTTTCAATGTTGTTTCCCCCTTAAATGAGAAGAGCTAGAAAAAAAGACTCACGGAGCTGACCACACAAATTCCTAAATTGGCATTACAATGCTGGTAGCCCCGGATTTTCCCCTCTCTTACCCCACAATGTATAAAATGCACAGTTGTCACTCTTTAAAATTAACTAGATAGTTTTCTCCTTCAAGTTAGCCCCCTTTGCACAGACATGACACATGCCATGCAAGAAGAGCCTGAGCAAGCAAGTAAGCTTCCTGGAGATAGTCCACCATTTTGCCAGGTTGTGATAAGTATACTCTAGAGAGGCATGGCCCTAGGGTCTTTATCCTGGGATTGCTTCTTGATACTGATGTAGTTGTTGTTGCTATAGTCCTCATATGCTTGGCATGCTGTGTTTGGGCATCAGGAGAACTTTACTGTCTATAATGTGGTGTGATTATTTTCTGGATGGTAGTCCACTCTTTTGGGAAAATTTCCTGCAGATTAACATGAAGGTGAACATTCTTGAGATAATGCTGCTTAGATAAATTAATTATTTTATAGAATTCCTGATTTAATTTAAGTAGTTTTAAAAAGTCTGATTTAAATAATTTTGTGAAGTTAAGGTAGTTGATAAAAAGTTAGAGTCAAGATTAGAGTATACCCCTTCCTCATAGAACAGCAAGAACTGTATAGGTGAGAAAAGAACTACGGTGAGCTTTCATGTGTTATAAGCACATAATTGTACTAGCAAAAAAAATAGGCTTGGAATGAATTAATGATCAAAGAAAACAGTCATTCTAGGTTGGGCCTGAGTTTCTTAATCTTGTGATCTTAGGACATGGCCACAGGTTTTGGTGAGCACCATGAAAAGGAAAGTCATAAACAAAGAGTACATAATTTCATTATGAATGTAAGAACAGAGAAGAGATGATTAGCCAGTATAGCTGGTCAAGATTCCAAAATAAGATGTAAGACAGATGACCTTTTTCTTAGTAAACACAGTTTGTCATCAGCTAAGCATAGGGAAAAACTTGCTACTATATAGACTTGGACCTGCTTAAACTTTGTTAATATACAACAAAAGAATTATTGCTTTGGGGTTATGATAAACTTGAGGAGAGAAAGATAAATGGAAAATGTTCAGTTAGATATGAGTTTCAAAAGAGGAATATATAATCAATAATCCTATTAAAATTTCCTTTTGTATAATGATTTTAATCTGTTTCTGTAGAATATATTTCTGTGGTGATTGTGTTTAGAGATTATGTAACTTGTGACTATGAGGTTATCTTTCTCTTACATAGAGAACTTTGTATTGCATAGTATAAAAGGGCTAAGAGAAAAAATAATGTTGTTGCAGACTGATTATTGGAGCTTTGCTCCATCCATCCAACATATCTGTTTGTATGTATGTATGTATGTATGTATGTATGTATGTATGTATGTATGAAGTTGTTGGAGCCTGTCTGAACTTGTTTTATCTCTGTGTGTGTGTGTGTGTATGTGTGTGTGTGTGTGTGTGTGTGTGTGTGAGAGAGAGAGAGAGAGAGAGAGAGAGAGAGAGAGAGATTTCCTCCTTTTTTGCCAGCCACAAAGAAATGAGTTTTGCTCCTTCACAAGAAGTCTGTTGAGTGACTAATTGGCCACTCCACACTTAGCCTTCCTTGCTTTACTCTATGATGTTGAAACTGGCCTTCAACACAGACACAAAGAAAATACTGAATAGATATAAACAGAACAACATGGACAGAAAAAGCATCCCTGTGTCCTATGATCTCCAAGTAAAATGTCACAAGTATTTTTATTACTTTTTTAAATTATACATTTGTATAATGATACACACACACACACATGCTCACATGTGCACTCCTGTCTGCCTGTCTTCAGTCTTTGCTAACCTTCTAAAAATAGTTCTAAAATATCCCCCATGCATGCAACATCTTGATAGTCATCAAGAGTAGTCTCTCTACACCCATTTTTGGATAATATAGTAAGGAATGTTCCAGTATAGTTTTCTCCCAAGCTGAGAACTATGGCAATGCAATATTATGAAAATATCTCATATTACAAAAGCCTGAAACTTTTGCTGGACTTCACAGCCAGAATTAATAATATACCTTGAGGCCATTGCTGACATTAGACTGCCATATATATATATATATATATATATATATATGTGTGTGTGTGTGTGTGTGTGTGTGTGTGTGTGTGTGTGTGTGTGTGTGTGTGAAAAAACTTGTTTTCAATAATATATATTTTAAAAAGAGAGAACAACATAACAACCAACTTTAGTTGCCTTGGATTTCCCATGTAAACAACTTACAAGCTGTAATCTTAAATTATGTACTTTTCCCTGCCCTTGACCCAGATAAAGAATGTGTAACATTTGCTGAAAGCAGCAAATATAGAGGTTGAAAGCAACTTTGAAAAATCTACCATGAAGGTTGAAAGCATCCATTTATGGAAATTGGCTGATAAACAGTATTTGTAGTACTGTTTGTGATTTGGGTTGGTTGGTTCAGTTGGAGGCAGCAGTTTGATTCCTTCTGAAGCACTGTCCAAGATTTCAATAAAGTGTCCCATTCCTTCCCTTTTCTGTGCTGCTCAATAAAGACAGAGAGAAGACCTTTGTTAGGTATAGGCAGAGAGACACACAATAGGGTCAGATACACACAGACAGAACACAGAGAGGATACAATGGACACGCAGGGACAGACATATGGACAGATTTACAAAACAGTCTTCTTCAGATAGACACAGATTTATACTTGTGCAAAAAACAGACAGAGAATAGAAGACATGGAAAAAGAATTAAAGAATTCAAGTCTGAACTCACTCTTTGCTAATGACTCCAAAAAGCAGTGCCTTTCCTTCCTTAATGTGACACCAGTGCATTACTGATGACTCACTAATATATGTAATCCATGCAAACTTTCCTTTTTGTTGGCTCTTTATTAGCATTCTTTCTAACTAGCTGATAAAGAAATTAAAATATAATTTAAGTATTTTATTATGTTTTTTAATACAATCCAGACTAATCTTAAGTACAAAAACTTAATGGATTTAAGAATTATTCCTGATTTTGTTTTTTTTTTAGTCATTGTCTACCTCCTATCAGTGGATGATTGAAAGTCAATTTGAAGATACCTCTTTGTACTTAAAAGCTAATTTTTCCTTACTTATTCTTCTATGAATTAGGGTAAAGTATGCAGCTGTGTTGCAGATGAGAATCCCAGAGCATGTTGGGCAGGCTTACAGTGATCTGCTATGATTCCTAATGCTATGTCAAAAGGTAGGCTATTTTATTCTTCGCTGAGAAACATGTTTGGAGCTTGAAGACTTATGAATTTAAAATGACTTGCTTTGACCAAGATTTTAATTATAAACCTTGAGTGGGGATGGCAATGAGCTGCAACCTGTAATAGGAAGTGACTGTCCATGTCCTGGAACCCATGGCTGCATGGAAACTTCAAGGACACACTGATTTTTGAAGTCACACGTAATGCTTTTTGTCTTGTTCCTCAATTACCTGTATGTGGATATTTAGGTCCACATCTTAGTATATTGTCTTCTAAATCTACTTTCTATACTTGTAAGCCATCTTCTGTGGTTCTTCTAGGACTATCCATTTGCTCTTGGAGAGAATGGTATGATAGAGCTCCCTTCCCTGGTGCCTCTCTGAAGACTATAGATTAACTTGTCTTCGGGAGACACCATGCCCTACAGCAGGCTTAAAGGAGACCATGTGGCTGAATGCAGAGCAAATGATAAAAACTGGCCATTTCAATGTCAGCCTCACCTCAAGAAATGCCTTTCTGCCACTGAGCTTTCCAACTTGCCTGGCAAGTACTGTGTACTGTGACCACACACGTCAGCTGTGCGTCCTCTGGAATCAGCTTACCTTCCTGGGTTAGTCTTTTAAAGTTGGCAATGACATCCCCCTCTCTGAGCCTGATTACTCATGTTTCTTTCTGTCATACGGAAGACAGGGATATGGGCTGTGACCTTTTGAGAAATCACTCTAGTTTTCAAAGAAAATTCCACTCCCAGTGTGGTTTTTTTTGCAACCCCCACACAACCTGTGCAGCCAGCAGCATTATAGAAATTCTTGGCATGGTAATTTTAGAGTTTTTAAAGAAATAGCCTCTATGATGAAGTCCCTTAAAAAAAAACCAACTAGTTTTAAATGAGTACATGTTAATGTGAGAGAAAAGGATAAATCCAGCTGTAAAGATTGGAAATGGTGTGTAAATTGTCTTGAGTAAACTAACAGATAAAAACTCAAGGCATAGAAAGTTTTTGTGGCATTGTACACTAAATAAAAGAGTGTGAACAATGTCAAAGGACATCGTTAATAGGACAAAACAGCAGCCTACAGATTGGGAAAAGATCATCACCAACCCTACATCTAACAGAGGGCTAATATCCAAAATATACAGAGAACTCAAAAACTTAGACACCAGCAAATCAAATAACCCAATTAAAAAATGGGGTTCAGAGCTAAGCAGATTTTCAACAGAGTATGTGAGAACCTTGTCAGAAATAGCAGGCCACCACCCTGCCTGGGGGAAGGACAGAAAGAAAAATGACTCTTACATTTCACAAGAACACTAGCTGAATTATGCTCATGGCAGCCATACTAGTAATAGCCAGAGACTGGAAACAACCTAGATGTCCCTCTGCTGAAGAATAAAGAAAATGTGCTTCATTTACATAATGTAATACTACTTGGGCTTTAAAATAAGGAATCATGAGTTTGCAGGCAAATGGATGGAACTAAAAAATATCCTGAGTGATGTAACTCAGACCCAAAAGGACACGCATGCTATGTGCTCATAAGTGGATATTCGCCATAAAGTACAGGATAAACACCTATAATCAATTGACTCAATGAGGCCAACTGACATGGAAAGCATAAGGAAGGATTATTGAATATTTCTCAGAAGGAGAAACAAAATAGATATCAGAGGTGGATGGAAGGAGGGAACTGGGTAGGTGAAGGTATGGGGAGGGGAGCCAGGTAGGGGAGAGGACAGCAGATGTAGGGAGATCAGGAAAGAGAGAAAGAGAATCCATGGTGGGCAATTCCTAGGAGATGCCAGAGACCCAGAATAGTGGGGAGGCCCCAGGAAGTCTATGGGGCAATTCTCTCTTCCTAACAGTGGGGAATATGGATCCCAAAACAGGAACTTCCTGCAGCCAGGTAGGACTCTCAGTGCAGGGATAAGGACAGCAACCTACCCACAAAACCTTCTACCAAAATGTGTCCTGCCTACAAGATGAGCAGAGAAAAGATAGAGCAGAGATGGAGGAAAGGACCAACCAATGACTGCACCAAATTGAGACCCATCCCATGGGCAACAACCAATCCATGACACTATTAATGATACTGTTATACTTGCAGACAGGAACCTAGCATAACTGTCCTCTGAGAGGCTTGACTCAGCAGCCACTGGAAAGAGATGCAGAGACCCACAGCCAAACATGAGATGGAGCTTGGGGAGTCTTATGGAAGAGTTGAGAAACCTGAAGTGGATAGGGACTCCACAGGAAGATTAGCAAAGTCAAGTAATCTGAACTTTTGGGGACTCCCAGAGATTGAATCACCAACCTAGAGTAAGCATGGGCTTGACCTAGGCCCCCTGCACACATCTAGCAGATGAGCAGTTTTACCCCAACAACAGGAACTTTCCCTGTATCTGTTGCCTTCTTGCCTGCCTGCCTGCCTTGTCTGACCTTAGTGGGAAAGAATGTGCCTGATGAGTGGGTAGGTGATGGTGGTGTGGATGAAGGTGGTATAGCAGGTTGGGGTGGGTAGGGGTTGCGTGTGATTATCTAGAATCAACTTGTGGTTTCTTAGAATTTTTTTTTTAATTTTTTTATTCTTTTCTCGTACTTTACAACTGGACCACAGATTCCCCTTCCTTTGCTCCCCTCAGTCTCTCCATCTACCTCTGCTCTTCCCCAAAGCAGGCTTCCCAGGGACATCAACCAAATACTGCATAATAAGCTACAATAAGACCAGACACATACCATCACATCAAAGGCCAAACAAGACAAGCCAGGAAAAGGATCCCCAAGTAGGCAAAAGAGTCAGAGACAGCCTCAGCTCCCACTGGATTTCTACAAGAACACCAAGCTACCCAGGCATAACATATACTCAGAGGACCAGCTCAACCCCTACAAGCTCCCTGATCTCTGCTGAATTCCCATGAGTCCCAGTCAGTTGATTCTGTGGGCTGAGTTCTCCTTGTGTGTCCATGATGTTTCTGGCTCCTCTCATCCTTCTACCCCCTCCTCCACAGGACTTCCCAAGCTCCATCTAATATTTGGTTGTAGGACTCTGCCTTTGCTCCCATCAGTTGCTGGGTGAGGTCTGGCTTCTTTTATAATGATTCTGCTAGGCTCTGGTTCCAGAACACTGTGCAGGCAAGACAAACTATAGGTTGACAGCTTTGTGGCTGGGTAGGTGTAGCACTTGGTAGGAATTTGACAGCAGGCCCAGACAAAGAAGTAAACTAAAGATAGGAATCTGACTTTGGTCTGGACTCAGAAAATA
The DNA here is from genome assembly GCF_011064425.1 of Rattus rattus. Classification (NCBI taxonomy): domain Eukaryota; kingdom Metazoa; phylum Chordata; class Mammalia; order Rodentia; family Muridae; genus Rattus; species Rattus rattus. The sequence continues at coordinate 140,573,475 of NC_046154.1, read as the reverse complement.
GGCTTGGATTAAGAACATTTACATTTGAGTTAATGCAAAGTTCAGAGCTGGCTCAACGGAGGCACCTGAGGCAATCCTTTTGTCTTGGTCTTACTAATTAGCCCCTAGAAAGGTGAGTTACAGGATTTGTTTATTGTCTTCCCTGTTTCTCAAAGGAGAACTGATCTTATCATTCTGCATGTACTTAAATTGGTTTAAAAGCAGAATGGAAAAAAATAAACCTGCTTCAGCCTCAGAACTGATGGGGGTCATGCTACAGTGTTGTCTAATTGCCTTTTTTTTTAAATACTCACTCCTGCCCTGGAGAACCTGTTGACTGACTGAGTTGGCTTGGTCACCCCCAGTTTCAATCATTTCTCCCAGTATTTTCTCCCTCCCCAATCTGATCCCATCTGTTTCCAACAGCACCTACTCCCAGTCCATTTGCAAAATCTGTTCTATCTCCCCTTCCTCAGGGGATTCTGGTATCTTGCTTAAGCCTCCTTGTTGCTTAGCCTCTTGGTCAGTGTACTGTAGCATGATTATCCTAATATCCACTTATAAATTAGTACATACCATGTTTGTCTTTCTTGGTTAAAGCTGTGCTCCTATACGAAGTCAAGTCACAACAGTAACAACGTTTTTTAAGGAAATTATAAAATAAGACCAAAGAATGCTTAGTAATTTTAAAAATCATAGCAGGATTTACTATGTGACTTTTTAAAGAGTCTTGTAACTACTACAGTACCACTTCTTATAATGCAAAATGTTTGGGGATATCTAATTATTTGTACTCAAAAAATTATACTCACAAAACATTTAGGAATATTCAGAAAAGGCCTCCACTGCAAACAATTTAATTTAGATAACACCAGTTTCAGAAAGCACTTTTTAAAAAAAGGTTTACTTTTATTTTTAACTGTGTCTTTGTCAGGGAATTTACACATGAATGCAAGGGCCCATAAAGTCCAGAAGAGGGCGTCAGATCCCCAAGTGCTGAAGTTTCAGGTGATTGTGAGACAGCCCATGTGGATTCTAGGAACAGAATTTAGTTCCTCTGCTGGGCAGTTGGTGCTCCTAAGTGCTGAGTCATCTCCTTAGAACCAGGGATCAAGCCCACAGGCTGCTAGATGCTTAAGTGTATCTCACTTATCTGTCAGTTCCACTTATCCAGAGATACAATGTGGTCAGAGCAGACTCTAGCTCAAATAGACATGCAAATGAATTCCAAGTCTGTTTAAAGTCTGACAAAATTGACAGAAAACACATTTAACTATTTTGACAAAGCAAAATTTTTGACTTTTAAAGTTAATACTTTTTAGAGCATGTATGGGTTGAACTTAGGCCCCCTACATATTTGTAACAGATGGGCAACTTGGTCTTTGTATGGGTCCCCTAATAATTGGAGCGGAGGGATTTGACTCTGTTCCCTGCCATTGGGTCCCCCGCCCCTACCTGGATTGCCTGGTTGGACCTCAGTAGAAGAGCATGCACTTTGTCCTGCTGCAACTTGATGTCCCATGGGGTTGACACCCAAGGGTAATGGGGGGAGGGAATCTGTAGGGGCAGGACTGAGAAGAGAGGAGGGAGGGCTGCCATGGGGATGTAAAGTAAATAAAAATAAAGTACTGAAAAAAAAATAAAGTTCTTTTTAAAATTTTATTAAAAGTCATTTTAAGAATTAGATTTTCCTGTCATAAAGTTAGTCAATTATTTATAAAGGTGAACTTGCAAAAGATATGACATTAAAAACACAAGTCTCACCCCCCACTGTGTTCTTCCACAAGTTTGGAATAGGTTTATACATTTTCCTGGCAATGTTCATTGTGAATGCCCAAGAGAAGTAAACCCCTAATACTAAGTTATGTTGGCATATGTCTTAGGAGCACTCTTTTGCTTTGGTTATGTTTTCTAATTTAATCAATACTTGGGAGGTTTTATTTTTCTCTTTGCCCTTCTCATGATAATTGCTATGAAGAACAAAAGCCAATTTACACACTAGGAAAGAAGCCTAGATTAAGCCAGGAATATACCTCAGCAGTAAACTCTTGCCTAGGATATGCAAGACACTGGATTTCATCCATAGAAGCACAAAACAAGACAGCAGCAGAAAGCCTGCATTATCTTCCCCATGTCCAAATATAAACACAGCATGTATTTCTTCCCAATACGATCGAACCTGAAAAGAAGAAACAAGAGGAGTGTATAAGAAAATATGCTGAGCAGGTTATGGACAGTGAGCCAGCAAACAGCTTCTCTGTGGCTTCTGCTTCAGCTTCTGCCTCCAGGTTCATACCTTGAGGTCCTGCCCTGACTTCCCTTGGTAATGAGGTATGACTTGAGAGTTAGGTTGAAATCAACACTTAGCGCCCCACGTTGCTTTTTGTCATGGTGTTTTGTCATAACAACAGAAATAAGACAGGAGGTAGAGCTCCTGGCATGTAGAGTAAATTAAGATACAGGTTCCAAATGTCACTGACAGTCACCAGGGTTATAACAGGTGAGCACTCGCAGCTGAAGACTAGGTCAGTTTTACTTTATCACTTTGATTCACTGAAGAAGCAATGAAATAATTAGTTTTATGATGACCTCTGAGTGCATGTATTCTCAGTGTTCAGTATAACTAAGTAGGACACTCATGTGTGCCATGCCCCATGGTTGCATATCATGATTCTCTATGCAGTTTAACAGTTCAGTGAACTGAACTCCCAGCTTCTTTGTAGAGCATCACTATACTTAAAAGAAAAGTGGCACCTTTTGGGAAACCACTCTATAAGCACGTTACTTAAAAAGAGCTAGAAATGTTTGACATGTTATAAAATTTCATCTTTCAAATAAAATTAAAAGCATGAAAAATTTAAATCTACTTCAGAACCCAAGACTAATGAGATTCAAGGTAATATTATTTAATGTGATCTCTTAACATTGTTAGTAAAACATACTAATACTTGGAAATATATATTTCTTGGTGAACTATTTTCAAAATGTTTGAGACATGAAAATGTCTTGGTGAACTAATATTTTCAAAATAATCAAGACATGAAAATAATGCTTGAGAATAGGCTCTACTCAGAACACAATGGGTTTTAATGTAACAGTATAAAAAGTTCATTCAAATATTTGTTATTGGTTTGAGGGTACAGTTCAGAGTGCCGCTGCCTATTATACAAGAAGCACTGGGTTCATCCCCAGTACCAAGTTAACCAGGTATGGTAACAACAATATTAGAATGCCAGCACTTGTGCTCGCTTCGGCAGCACATATACTAGAATGCCAGCACTTTGAAAATTGAGGCAGGAAGACCAGTGGTTCAAGGTCACCCTCAGCTATATAGGAAGTCCAAGGCCAGCCCGGGATACAAAATCCTGTTTCAAAAAAAACCATTGAACTCTCATCTTAACTTTTAAAATATTTATTTAATGATCGTATATTCAAAGTATTTTAGACCTAATCCAATTCCCTCAGTCCTTCTTCATTGATTCCTCCCTTATCCCTTCTAGCACTTTTCTCTAAATTTATATCTACCTCTTGGTCTCCCTGCCATTTCTCTCTGTCTCTCTCTCTCTGTGTCTCTGTCTTATTGTCTCTGTCTCTCTGACTCTGTCTTTCTCTCTGACTCTCCTTGTCTGACTCTGTCTCTCTGTCTAAGTTGAGTCTGTCTGTCTCTGTCTGTCTATCTGTCTGTCTGTCTCTCTCTCTCTCTCTCTCTCTCTCTCTCACACACACACACACACACACACACACACACACACACAGTGACTCCATTTATTGCTGTGTTCATGGGTGTAGGACCATCTACTAAACACTGGTAGCATCTCATGACTAGAACCCCTGAAGAAAACTCACTCTCCCTCCCCCAACAGCCATCAACTCAATTGCCATTGCCCCTCAAATAAGGGTAGGAATTCATGAGCCCCTTTTTTCATCCATGCTGGTTTTTAGCTGGTTTGTGCAAATCTCATGCATGTAAATATAACCTCTATGAGTTCGTGTGTAAAACTGCTCTGATGTGTCTGGCAAACACTTTTTCTACAGATATCTACTTTCTCTTGCTCTTATAATTTTTTGCCTGAACCTTTGGGTGAGGGGATGTGATATAAATTTATGGAACTGAGAATTTCATAGTTGCTTATTCTCTGCTGATCTTTGTATTAATCACAATCTCCTGCAGAAGGGAGTTTCTCTGATGAGAAATGCACTGATCTATCTCATTGAAGAAAAGAACTTAGAAATCAGTTTACTAATATATTCATTTGTCAAAATAATAGTAGACTCTCCCCTATGACTTCCAGGTTGATACCAGCTTAATTTCTCAATTCCTATGATTCGCATAAATGATATCTTCAATAGGGTCTTACCATCAAGTTATGAAGAATAAACAAGAGAAATAACAATAAACTATGGTCTATGGGACCTCACTGCCAACAACACCTGACATGAAGCTTTTCATCTGATATCCTGTGATGTCTGTGGAAGGTAAGTCCCTTTTATATGTGTAGATAGATAGATAGATAGATAGATAGATAGATAGATAGATAGAAGGCATGTAAAGTGATAGGTTTTTATGTAGTATTTTTAAAAGTCTTTAGTGTTGGTTATTTTGCCCCATGTTCTGTCTTCTATCCTGCTTTCCCATGCCTCACTCCATTTAACCTTTATAACAAAACTTTAAAAAAATATTTATTATTTTTATTTCATGTGCATTAGTCTTTTGCCTGCATGTATGTTTAAGTGTGAGAGTATAAAATCTTGGAGTTACAAACACTTGGGAGCTGCCATGTGGTTGCTGGGAATTGAACTCGGGACCTCTGGAAGAGCAGTTGGTGCTCTTAACCGCTAAGCCATCTCTCCAGTCCATAACAAAACTTTTAGAAATAGGTTTTTATTTAGTTTTAACACAATGTTTAAGAATACACAGTTTTCTAAAATCTACTAAGATACTTTCCCCTTTTTCAACTGTATGTTTATATAAAGCTAGATTTTCTTCCGGCAAAATAAAAAATGCGACAAACAGGTGATGAGATCGAAGAGAATCTAGCTACTTTCTATTAAAACAGACATTTAAAAGATTTGTTAAAATATAAAACAATGCCTTTTCTCATTATTTTTGTTTTGAAAATTATTTTTACCAACATGCTACATATGGTAACATGTAAAAGATATACTGTTTTAGGTAAATTAAGATATATCTTAAAGTAATTCACTATTAATTTTTATGATAGATAGCAATAGATATACTTCAGAAAAACAAAAGCCCTTTGATAATTATTTTAAGTATATCAAAACAAAACTACTTTGAGATCCATCTTATACCTGTCTGAGTGGCTAAGATCAATAACACAAATAAAGCTCCGCTGGCAAAGTGGTGGGACAAAGAGAACATTCCTCCATTGCTTATGAGAGTGAAAATTTGCACAGCTACTTTGGAAATCTGTATGTTGGATCCTCAGAAAATTGGGAATTCCTGTATCTCAAGACCCAGCTATACTATTCTTGGGCATATACCCAAAGGAAGTTCTACCCTACTACAAGGACATTAGCTCAGTGACATTCATTATAGCTTTATTCAAAATAGCCAGAAACTAGAAATAGCCTAAATGTCCCTCAACAGAAGAAGGGATAAACAAAATATAGTACATTTACACAATTTGGTATTACTCCATGTTTTAAAAAAGTGTTATCATTAAATTTGAAAGTAAATGGATGGAACTAGAAGAAAAAACCAGCAAGATAAATGTGGTATGTACTAACTTTTCAAAGGATATTAGCTGTAAAGTAAAAGATTACCAAATTATAATCTATATAGAGATTCAAAGAGGTTAGGTAAAGAGGATGACTCTAGAAAAAAAATATGGATGTCCCTTGGAAAGAGAAATAGAGTAGATTTTGTGGGTGGAACATGTGACTTACCCATTCTCCTGTAGATAGCTTCACATCCGTGCCCATGTAGGTGGCTCTAGATAAACTCAGTGGATTATAAAATAAAAGCAAAATAAAACAAAAGATGTGATGCCAAGAACCAGCCTTAGCTAGGGAGAGGGTCCTGAAGAAGGGGTGTTCAAGAGTGGTGGAAGAAACAGCTGGAAGTTAATGTTAAGGTGCAAGTTGACAACCCTGTCTTTTACTCAAGATGGCTTTGGAAACAGACATCTAGATAGCTCTGGCATTACAGACCAAAGCCCAGTCTTTTATTTACATATTAATTCAATCATTATTCCAGGTTCCCTTTTGATTAGCCCAAGAATCAGCATTTTATGAACTTAGCCCCTTGATTCTTAGGAAAAGACAGAAAGTACATTTTTAGAATACCAAATGAATTCATAAATGTGTCTGCCTTTGTAAGCAAAGACAATAAATTAGCTGCATAGGATCTCCCTCTGAGATCACCATTCCCACCATGCCTAGGCCTAAACTTGTTCTTTTCCAGGTTGACCTTGAGCTCAGAACTCTACCTCCCTTTGTATCTTTCTGACAAGCTGACCATTGGTGCAGCTTCCTTTGTTCTCATAGGTCTTGAAGCCCCTCATACAATATTGCATTCTTGTGTTTTGCATAGCTGAGAAATTATATGTTCTTGAACTCATGTTTTCAGAGTTCTTTCCCACAGCTTTAAGGGCTGTCCTGAAGGTCACAGTGTTCATCACCTTGCTAAGGAACTCCAGACACAACTTTGACTTCTGGACTCATGCTGTTTCTAATTATTGTGGAGTCTTTAACCTGCACAGGGAGAACATTTCCAAAAGGAGAAACATGAAGTAAAGTACATACATTATTATACAAACAAGCCACATGCCCAAAGCAATGGTCAGCACTCGTGGAAAGCCACATCCTGCTGGCTCTGCTCTAGGGTTGGAAATCAGTGTTAGTCGTTCCTTTCATGGCCATGTAAGACTCAGCAATGTGGTAATAAGAGAAGCATATATAGGTAGAAGAAAGGGGATGGTAAGAGAATTAGAGAGGGTGGAGTGCTGGGTATGATCATAATATATTATATACAGGGCTGGGGATTTAGCTCAGCGGTAGAGCGCTTACCTAGGAAGCGCAAGGCCCTGGGTTCGGTCCCCAGCTCCGAAAAAAAAAAAAGAAAAAAAAATATATTATATACATGTAAAAACTTGTCAAGGAGTGGAATTTTTAAGGTTTAAGGATGGTTTCTGAAAGTTAAGAATGTTACCCTAGAGAAGTCGTGGCCATATAAGCAGAAATCCTGCCAGTCTGCTAATGGCCATGCTGAGTGCAACCCTCAAACCACCAGTAGCAGAAGAGACTAATACTGGAGCACACAAAAATTTTTTTAATTAAATAAATTCTGAGACACTCATGTAAACCAAGGTTGAAAAGGCCACAGGACAGATTTGGAGGAATGATAATTTAAAAAGCAAATTGCCAAAGAATGAATATTATATGAAACTAGTTATATATAAATCTAAAGTATATGAAAGAATCATATCTTGATTAGAGATATGGTCTGAGTATAAAGAAAGGCAAGGCAGGCTAAATAAGTGAGGATCATGATCACCTGGAAGATAGGGTTACCTGGAAAGAGACAAACCAAAATGCATCTAGGTGAGAGGGTTACCTAGGAACAGACCAGAACGCTTCTAATGATCTAATGATGAGCGTTTCCATAAACAGATCAGATGACAGAGCAGTGTCTGGGTATTCGGATGATGATTATATTTTTATATCTTAAGAAAATTGTATGCCTTCATATCTACATGTTCTATACCCAGATTTGTTACTAGCTGTAGTCTCAAATGGGAAATATTGAGGGGAAAATTATCTTGTTGTTGACAGTGCATATGTAGTTTATATCTGTACCTGAACTCATTCCCCTAAATTATACCCCAGGAAATCTATTTGTATGATTTTTTCCTGTTTGAATATTACAAGTAATCCGTATATTATTTAAAATGTATAGTAGGATGCATGTTGGTTACATGACTTGAACATGTCAGGTCTTGCATGAGAAATTGGGAAATCCTTGTACCAATCCCCTTTGAATTTCAGGGAAAGACTGGGTCTGGAAATATTTGATGTAACTATTCAATATTTGTCCAAGTGTTTAAGATATAAAATGAGGTAACAGATCTCTGGAAAGCAGATGTGTTAGTTCTCTATAAAGCCCAGCAAGTTCACTTCTAACCTAAAGGCAGAAAAAACCCTCTGCCAGGACCCATGTCTTGACTCTCTTTTTGGAAGCAAAACTACTTCTGGTTTCTTGCTTTATAGTCCCAGTAAAAGAGTCATGTTGGGCCCTATCAGGAAGTTCAACCTAGGAAGGGATGGATAAGACACCACATACACTTGAGATGTCAGCATCCTCATAGTTTTGAAAAAGCAATTCGGAAAATGATGAGCCCCGTTGACACAGCTCTTCAGATAAAATAACTTTGTGGGTGCCTGAGAACTTCCCTACAGGCCTGGCACAGTGTGGGGGCTGCACCGAGTCCACTGTAATTAGAAGAATCTATCTACACACGATAAATAATATGAGGGTTGCTTAGTGCTCTCAGTACCAGAAGGTGCTCTGCAGGCTGCTAGAAGAGAAAACTTAACATCGGTTTTATCCAGCTATAAGCAATGAATGCTACAATAAAAACCTACCCGGCAAGATCTGACACCAGTACGAGAGTGGCTTGATTCTTTCAGGGGTAACCGACTACTTCCTTATTAGATTTGCTCCATGGGAAATAAGACATACTTGGTACTATAAACCTGGTCAAAATCCTATAACTGGGGGATTTGTGTCTATACCTGGCCACTTTTTGTCTGCTGGACCTGAGATCTGAGGATCTGAAAGAATGGGGCTGACTATAATCTACTGGACTACAATCTAAGACTGTAAACAATTTTACTTCAGTTTTAGTGTATGTTTATACACAAATGTAACAAAGAGCAGTGATCCAAAAAATTTGTTTGAGTTAAAAAAAATGGTCAAAAAAATGATCAACAATACATGTAAATAAGTGTCAGTAAGCACAAACTAAGTATTAACAGAGCAGCCTTTTCCCTGAACTGTCTCAGGACAGACCAGGTTTAGCACAGTTGCCTGCATGTACTGTAGATTACATCATGGAAAGCACAAAAGCAAGGCAGAAGGGCATATCCAGATTCAGGGTACACTGATCAGATTCGGTTCTATAGCTATGGTCTGATGTCCAACAAAAATAAGCATATCTTAAAAATTGAATGTAATTGTTTGTCATAGGAGGTACAAAATCACATCCAAGAGCAATCCAAGGAACAGAATGCACCTGAGGTAAAAAGCCCTCTGCTTTTTCTTCTTGGAACTTCACTCACAGTTCCCCAAGGCATTGCTTACTATTGGTCATTCTTTTGACCATGTTCAGACAATAATCACAGACTAGTACAGCTCTCAGTCTTGGTCGGAGAAGACTCTTTCAACAATGGACAAAACTTCATTACTAACTAACTCATAATGTATCAAAATACTGAGAGTGACTGTGAATGCTCAGCATTAAACAAGATGTTCGTATTACCCCCATCTGAGGCCAAAGGAACACCACAGAAAAGGAGATGAAAAAAATTTTAGAGCCAAAGGATGGAGAGGACTGTTATGAAACACTGTCATCTGGACATGACATGGGTATTACAAATTTGACCACATGGAAGCTTGCACATACCTGTATCCCCTATCTGCATACATGTATAAACACTCGTGCAGAAAGGAGCACACACATGCATGCATACATGAATGTAGGTCAGCATATACACAAACAAAAGACATAAAAATAGCAGGGGGAGCAGTCAGGAAGAAACAGGAGATCATCAGGAGTGAGAGAGAGGTAAGAAAGGATGATGGGAGATTGAGTGTGGACATAGTTGAAATTGTCAAAAATCAATACTTAAAAAAGATGGTTGCTTAGTGTCACTTATATGATTTAAATCTGTGTGCTTCCCTTATTGAAAATACTTCCCAGAAACTCATCCAACAGTCTCTAACCTCACATTTTACCAAGAAACTTCTGGGACCTCATGGCCCAAAGGCACTAAAGCCACCTACACCTGCCCATCTCTCCCACGTACATCAAGGCATGGGAAAGACAATGACAAGCACAGAAAAGATAGAGAGATAGGATGCTTGGTCTCCAAAGTGGCAACCAAGAGACTGAGCTGCCTTCTGGTCTGCATGATGGCTGCTGGCAACCCGAGCCCTGGGGGCTCCCCAGACTGGGAGTCTTCTGGTTACCTTCAGCTCCTTTGTCACTTGTTTTTGCTAGCTGCTGTGCCTGACTCAAAGGGAGCTTCTTTTGAGCTGTATAGAGCAAAGGAAACAGAACAAAAGGGGAAAACAGAAGTCAGTGTTGCTTAGCAGCATGATTCAAAACAAGCCAATGCAATTAGAATAAATTATCATGGGAGGAAGCAAAGATCACTCCCTCAAGACCAGCCAGACAAATTACTGATTTGAAATGGCTACAGGCAGATGGCATTGAAAATGGGGACAGAATAAGATGAAAAGCAGTACTGGATTCTGTGGATGCAAAAAATAAAACTATAGCCATAGCCACTAAGGGTTTCTCTATGCTGGAAATGGCGGCCATGATTGATAATGATGGTGTGGTTCTACTTAGAACAATCCAAACACTGGCAGCAGCATCAGGCACTAATGGGTGCCCTTTATTTAACACCTGTGCAGGTTGTTGTTGTTATTATTCTAATTGAATACATTATCTCATATATTCTGAACTATAGCCTAATGAGTTGGATGCTCTTGATACTACCATTGTATAGAAGTTCAAATCATGGCAAAGAGATGCTATTTGGACGTGAAGTGAGCGACAGAATTAGGGCTTGTGCTCATTGTACAACTCTGGAACAGGAAAATGGCTTCCTCATGAAGCATTCATGAAGTATGAACTGATACAAAGGCAGATGCTAGCCACCTGCAAGAACGTATATGTCCCTGGGCAGTAAGATGCTTTAAAAATAGCCCTGATCCCACAGCTCAATGAGAATGCAGTAAAATGGTTACAGAGCTGAACATGGGACAACCGCACTGAGTCCAGCCTTACTGGACTGCTTTGATCCTGTGAAGGCAGAAATTTCTGCCTGCCATGGCTACAAGCTGGGAAGGGCCTCAGCTCCATTATGACCTTTTGAGCACAGTCACCCATCCATCTCCCTCCCCTCCCCTCCCCACCTGGAGCTCCTTTTACCCACTACAGCCAGTACTCTGCCTTGGGTATCCTGCATGGTTTAAAATTTTCCACACATACCCCTGACCTCTGATTATAAAGATCCATTTGGGCTCTATTCCTTCAATTTTGTGATCTCTTGTAAGCCTCCCCATGCTCCAGAATCCCACACATATACCTTTACCTAACCCCTTGATGTCAATGGGAGAAATTGGATAGGACACACTTTCTCCTTCCTTGCCTCAAGTTCTTCCCTTCTATAGGCCCACTAAGGAACAAACAGGACAAGAGGACCGTATATACCAGAAATTCTCCACAAATTCCCCAACAGCTCCACAGATGGGGTGACAGGCTCAATTTTGTTTTGACATTATACGTTTTTAAACAAAATATAATGTAAGTTTAAATGTTGGCTTTCTGGCTTGTTTTCTTGCTTGTGAAATTAATGTCCCTGGAGTTATGAGAGCATTGGCTAGGAATTCCAGGCCAGAATAAAGAGTTCAGTGGAGAGCCTCAGTCTTTTTCTCGACTCCATCCTTTCTCATGACATCTGATGAGTGCAGGGACCTGACTACACCACTTATTCCATCTGTTTGCCCCAGTTTTGTGCTCAGTTTTTCTTCTTCTGCAGTGAAGACTCTTGACACTTCAGATGACATTTCTCTTCTAGGCATCTTCAGAAAATGAGGAAGCGTGGCCATCCGCTTTGCTTTTTAGTTTATGCAAATGAGCACAGGAAGTGAGCAAATTTCCATGTTGTCGCTGTCACCTTCACAGAGAGGAGGATAGAAAACTACATTTGTCGGTCAAGGTTCTACAAGAGAAAACAAGCCTGTCATTGAGAATGATATTTCACGATGTCCGCCCACAAACTAGGGGCCAAAGCAAGGCCATGCTACTCAACTCCAGAAACACATTAGCCTGCATGAATGTTTTTTTTTTTAATCCTTGTTTTGTTCACATAAATTAATGCAGCAATGATAATTACCGAGTGGTGTTCTCAAAGCAGATACTGGCAGGTAACTAGGAAAACAACCACTCTGTTAGAAATTTAGGTCATGGAAAAAGTATAAACAGTTACAGACAAGGGAGTACTTCCTGATTATGGCACGCACCCACATATGGTTCTAACCTGAATCCAGAATCCTTGTGCAGTGCCATCCAACCTTGGAAAACCCCTCTTTGATAAGGACAGGAGCCCAGATTTGCTCCTGGTCACTGGAGCAACCAAATATCAATGATGAGTCACTACTTATAATAAGCCCCAAACCAAGTACAAAATCTCATTTCATATGACAACACTGCCAAATGGAGATTAGTAACACTCTTTATCCCTGGAAAAACTGTACTTCCAAAGAGTATTCCATCCTATAAACCTCAGTTACACTGTAGATTATTACCCTTTAGAAAGATACTCCACACCACCTCAAGCTCATTGCCTCCCAGACCTTCTTATGTGTACTGTTGAAATAAACCAAACCCTTCTTCCCTACCTCTGAATTGTTTCAAAATTAGGCTAAGTCCTTCTATCCTATCTTGCCATAGCTGAACATAGCTCATTTTCCAGGAGTCCCTGCCATTCAGGCTTCTGAAGTACTCAGCACAGTCTGCCCCTTCTTCTGTTACAGGCTGGATTCCACATCTCTTCAAGGACCCAAATCCACGCATATCTTCCCTGCCATATGCAACATGTCTTCCCAGGTGGGTATTCTTTCCTTAGTGGGGCACAATCTTAGAAAGACTTTCTCTGTCTGAAAAACTAATTCCTCCTCACTACAGAAAAAAGTGGGTATTATGGAAGTGTCTAAGTAGGAAATCTGAATCCATGATGATGCTTCCCAGGGAAACACTGTTGCTGTCTAGTTCTTGTCCTCCTGTCCATTCCTGTGTTTCCTATGTTAGCTGAATATGTGTGAGGATTGGTTGTAAGGTAATGGGTTGGACTTCCACTCTTTTCAAGGATCTCACTGCTCTAGGGAGGTAGCATGCAGGCAAAAGGTCCATCATAGAAAACATCATAAATTGGCATCAAGTCAGTAAAGGAAAAGTAGAGGTTGTTTGATGGAGAACAAGGAGAAAGAATACCTTAGCATAAAAGGTAAGTCAGGACTCTGGAAAGAAAGATGTAGGCTCTAAGGAGTCTAGTCCTGAATGTGGCACTGAAAGGATCCAACTTTTCTGCAGGTCTTATCTTGTCCTTGAAGATGCCAGCTATTCCTACGCTAACCCCTGGGGTTGATTCCCCCACATGAATCTCCATGGTAGATGTAGAATGCTTGTGCAAATATACTTAACCCTGGGAACTGTGGGTGATCCTACAGCCTAGAGGAGCTACCCAATTCTCTCTTGCTCAATTACTCCCCAAAATGGACAGTTAGTGCACAGTTACCTGAGAAATGTCTGGTGCTCCCAGGGGAGAAGGTCAGGTCACATAATATAAATGGAACCAGAAATTCAGAACTTCTCTGCTCCTCCAAATTGTTATGCAAAATGTTTTTCAGGAGGCAGAAATGGCTTTGGGACCTAGCAAAAATGATCTGAGTAGTGGGCAGAACCAAAAATTACTGTCAATAGAACCTAAAGAATGGGAATAGGACCCCATGGAACCAGATTACAAGAAAATAGTAACATCAACAGTTACAGGGAGAATCTTAATTTTCTGCAAGGTCTGCCTGAACCAGTGCCCTGGTAAGAACTAGCCACCAAAATTCCTTCTCATCAACTTCAAATAGGTCCTCAGATGACAACTATGGAGGAAGCAGTGAGTGAAGCTCCAAGTCCACCTGCAGGAGCACAGCTGTCACTCATAGCTGTTCAGTTCTTTTTTTCAAGAAAAACTCTTGAGACACTTAGATCTCTCACATATATAGGTCTGAGCAGCACAGTGAAGTGCCCAAGGCCTTGGTGGAAGACAATAGACAGTACAACTATGAGAGCACAGTCTGCAGAAACCTACAGTCCTCAGTGCCTAGCAGAACACCATGAGTAGTAACATGACCTTTCCCTGAGCCATGCTGGCCGAGGAGGAAGTATGAAAGCCCAGGCACACTGACAGCAGTTGCCCCGACTCCCTAGAGATGTTGTGGGGCCTTTTCTCTTACCCAGCTTTTGATCCACAATAAGATGCTTTTACCTCAGTAACTAGTTTCAGACAATCCAAGCAGCAGCACTAACATATTATACACGCACAGTGTCCAATGCACTCTATGAGCAAGAGGAAGAAGGAAAATCTATTTATTCAACAAACAATTCTGAGCCATGTTTTGTGCCCTGCATTGAATGTGGGAGATGCTTTGTCTCTATTCATACACAAAGGGGTTCTCTGCTTTATCCCAATATAAACTTATCTGTGGAAATCCACAACAAAAAGAGAAATGTCTGTGTCCCTACTAGGTATGGTGCATACAAAATGTTTAGCAGTAATTGTCATTGATTTTCTTTCCTTTGGATTAGAGTTAAATTTTGTATAAATATAAAAAGATTATGTACTCTACTACATAATTATTTTCAAAATGACCACTGTCACCTTCCAGAACTGCCCTTTTCTTGAAACCATAAAACACTGAAAATCAGGCCAATAAGAGGGCTTTATCTCCTTCTTGTAGGTAGAGAAATACAGAGGGCAGGGTTCAGAGCTGAATATAGCTGGCTATGATGTTTTTCACCAGTCTTTACTATTTGGTTCCATGGATACTTCACAAAAAGCATTAGCTAACAAGGGCCAACACTCATGCTAATGTACTGCCAGCTCTGGGAGCCTCTATACAACTTCCATGCAGATGGGCAGGTCTCAGACAGTCTCCTCCCAGCAGTTGGCTAAGGTTTCCAATTGGAAAGGTGACCTTGTGATCCTAAGTCTCGAATTTCCCACACATGTGAAGTTTCTCTATCTCCTGAGTCTCTTCAGCTCCTTACACACCCTGTGATCTTTGGGAAGTTTGAAAATCTTAAATGGCTCAGGGCCATGCTATATATCCTGCTCTTACTGCTTGGTCTAAGTCTTGAACACCTGGCTTTTTAAAAGCTTCTCATTCAAAATAAACTGCACCCTAAGGCTGAGAACCATGGTCATAGAGTAGAGAGGGAAGATACCCAATGGTGAGAATTAAGGACAGTGTGCTATGGGGAAGATGGGCATACCAAGTGAGCAAGTGTGAGGTGATCTTAGTGTGTGAGGGTGTCAGGGTCCTACGCAACTAATCCACCATGAGTTTGAGGAGTCCAAGCCTGTCCGAAGTATGAAGATTTGAATCAACTTTCTAAAATATGGTCAGAGAGTTAAAGGAGCTATGAGCTAGTGACTAAAGGAAACTGGAATGATGATACAAAGAAAGAGATATCTACAGTGGCAGGAGAGATGACCCAGTACCTGCTGTTCTCGTATGCAGCTCAATAAAATTATGGGGAATTTTTCTTCAGAAACCAGGGATACAGAGTCTATAAGTTGGTGTGTAAAATGTCTGGAGAGGGTGCTGTCAACTAAAAATTCTGAGTCAGGTAAAGCTTGCCTTTAGAGCTGAAAGATAACCTGGACATGCAATATTTACATTAAAGAATCTAAGGCAGGAGGACTGTGAGTTCAAGGACAGCCAAGCTATGTAGCAAGATTCAAATATAAAATTAAAAATTTGTTAACCAAACAAATGGACAATAAACATATATTCCCAACAATCAAATTTTGAGGGAGTTCATTATTAGAAATAGCTACAAGCAGCATCTACCTGTTCCTATGGTGGTTTGAATAAAAAATGCCCCCAATACATTCAGACAGTTGAACACTTGGTCCCCAATTGTTGGTATTGTTTGAGGAGATTATGGAACCTTTAAGAGGTACAATATGGTTGGAGGAAGCATATCACCAGAGTGAGCCTTGACCCACTCCCAGTTTGCTTCCGCTTCATGTTTGCACTTGTGACTTCTCAACTTCTCAAAGCTTCCTGCTTTGGCTGTTTCCTGCCATGCTTCCCTTTTCATTTCAGACTCTCCTCTGGAAAAATAAGCTGAAATAAGCTGTTCAGTATCACTTTGCCCATGGCTTATCACAGCAACAAAAAGAAATACATTCCCTTCAGAACATAATGACATAACAATATGCAGTTACCTATGAAACAATTAAAGCACAGCTGCAAGCACAGCATAGGCAAAGATAAAACTAATGCTGGCCGGGCACAGTGGTGGATGCCTTTAAACCCAGAACGAGGGAAGCAAAGACAAATGAATCATTGTAAATAAGAGGCTAGCTTAATCTCCAGGTAAATATAATAAGACCATGTCAGAGAGAGGGGGAGGGAGAAAGAGGGGAAAAAAAGAAAGGATAATTTTATTACATTTTAAATTTTTCTAAATTATTTAAAACAAAAAATATAAGCAATAATTGTAATTATATGTTAGTTTGGTACAGCGCTCACCTAGAATGCACAGGCCCCAGGTTCTGTTGCCAGAACTGAAAATATACATGCATATATATGTACATATTGCTAGCATTTTGTCTAAACTTCACCCCAAAGTTACCTGGCAACAGCTAGGTATGTCTGACTCACTATAAAAGGGGCTGCTTGTCCCCTCCTCTCACTCTGACTCTTCCCTTCTTGCTCCTGCTCTGTCCTCTCACCCTTCCCCTCCCTTCCCATTCCTTCCCCTCCATTCCCAGCCTCCTTTCATGCTCTCTCTCTCTCTCTCTCTCTCTCTCTCTCTACTACCCTCTCTCTGCCTCAACCTCCCTCCCCTCACCATGCCCCTGAATAAACTCTATTCTATACTATACTGTATGACTGGTCCCTCAGGGGGAAGGGATACCTTAGCATGGGCCCTTGGAGGCACCCCCTTCCCCACACCTCACCACATATCCACCAAAACCTATTCCCTCTTTCTTTATCTTTTTATGAGCACAACACATATGGCATCAACATACAACCTAAATGGGTTAATTGTGACAACAAAAAACATAAAGAAGGGACTGTGGAGATATAGGAATAAATACTTTTAATATGATTGAAAATGAATTAATATTAATTTAAACTAGAGGACTATAAATTTCAGTTACTAACTGCTATTCCTAGGATAATTACCCAAAAAAGAACCTCTAAAAATGTACATAAAAGATAAATGGAAATAGCAGTCTAGAAAGAATTCAAACACAGATGGAAGCCACAGGGAGAAATTGAGGAACAGAAAAGATATAAGGCAGAAGACAAAGAGGAAATAGCAGAAGGTCCTCCCAGTCAGTCTAACTCCACTCTTTAGACTCTCCCATTTAAATAAATATGCTACCAGAACAGCTAAAAAAAAAATATCCAACTCCAAGAGGTCAGTTGAAATACAAAGAACATTTCATTAAGCCAACAGTATAAATAATAGAGTGGGCATGGCCATGCTAATGTTACATTAGAGTCTAAGAGTCACAAGTTGTTGCTAAACAGGACAAGATGCATCGGTAATTGCAAACACACGCATATCAAACAGCAGAGCCACAAGTACATGAAGTGACCATTGGCAAAATTAAAGGAAGGCATCTTAGCTAGGGTTTCTGTTGCTGGGATGAGACACCATGACCATGGCAACTCTTGTGAAGGAAAGCGTTTAAGTGGGACTAGATCTCAGTCTCAGAGGTGTAATCCATTATAATGATGGGAAGAATGGAGGCAAGCAGGAAGACGTGTGGCTGGAAAAGGAGCCACGGGTTCTACATCACATCCTCAGACACATTTGGAAGTTTGGCCATTGAAACCTCAAAGCCTACCCCTCTAGTGACAAACTTCCTCCATCAAGGTCACACCTCCTATTAGTGCCACTCCCTATGAGCAAATGGGGGCCATTTTCATCCAAACTGCCACAGAAAGAATAAATTGTTCTAACATAATAATTTCAAACTTAAGTGCTTCGTTTTCAATAACTGGACAAAATGTCTACACAGAGGGCCACTTAGGAAATAGCAGATTTGAACAATGGTGCAAACCTGCCAGGCATATCAGACCTCTGTATGGCACTTCATCTAAGAAAAGGAGAATAAACAGTTCTCGAAAACACACAGGGAGCTTGTCCAGGAAGAGTCCATTTTAAAAGACCAAAATCAGGCAAGCATTTGGGGGGGGGGGACATAATTCATTAAAGCAGAAAATAACAGAGGAAACTGAAAATTATATAGATATGTGAAAATTAAACAACACAGACTTAAATCAATGGTAAGGAAGAAATCACAAGGGATTTAAAAAAATTCGTAGAGGCTAGTGAAGTGACAGCATATTGGGGCATATGTCTCTAAGTTTAACACATGAGTTCAAGCCTCAGAACCCACATAGTGGAAGGAGAGAAAGCAGTCTCTCAAATTGTCCTTTGACATGTGCTGCGGCAGGAGCACACCTGTGTAACATGCATATATGTACACACATACACATGGTGGAGGACAAATAAATTTAAAAACAAAAAAACTTGCGGTTGGGGATTTAGCTCAGCGGTAGAGTGCTTGCCTAACGAGCGCAAGGCCCTGGGTTTGGTCCCTAGCTCCAGAAAAAAAAAAAAAAAAAAAAAAAAAACTTAGAGAAGACAAAAATATATAAATAGTTGAGTAAGTTTATGGAGTGCTTCTCATAAGCACAGTGTTTACAAAGAAATTTATATTAAAGAGCCTAACTCACTAGTTAAGCAATCTAACTTTTCACCTTAGGGGGACTTAGGTAGGGGTGGGATAGAAAAAAAACTAGATACAGAGCTATCAGACTGAAAGCATAAAGATCAGAGTATTTAAAAACAACATAGATTCATAAAACCTAAGTTGGCTCATTAGGAAGAGCAACAAGGTCACCAGCTCCACAGGGATGCTCAACATTCATGACTTTCAACATTCTATTATAAGTCCAGAAGAAATTACTAATGGAAGGGCTCTGGGCCAAGACTATTGAAAGTGCTACAAATGAACATGCTTCTAGGCCATCTTGCCCTCCTGTGTCCAAGAATTGAGAGGCCCTTTTGTCCTGTGTACACATTATTCTCTAAGTCTCCAAAGGAAAAGTTAGCAGTTGACTTAGCAGCATATGCTTTGAGATAAACTGAGGGACTGAGAATGAACAAAGCACATATGAGCAGAAGGGATCCTCAGTTTCTGCTACCAGATGAACAGCAATTCCTGACCTCATCACTGGGTTTATTAAGTCTGACTTTCTGAGAATAGTAGCAAGGTTGCCCTATTTTTAAAAGTATAGAGAATCTTTTAGAAACAACAGTGATATTCACCAAGACATGAAGTTTGATCTTGCTGTTTTTCCATGATATCTTAGTTTGTTTTCTGTGATTTTAATCCCTTTAGATAAAAATTCTGTGCCCTAAACCTCTGACTATAATTAATTCAATTTATACGTTAAAAGAACATGTATTTGGCTTCCTCTACAAATTCTTTTATTATAGAGTGACATGAAAACTATGTGAAATGTCTGGCTTTAATCTAAACAGTACTAAAAAAAAGACTTAAGGGCATCATTATTAAAGGAAATTAAATCAACTGAAAAACTGGATGTGTACAATAATCAGACAAAAGGAAATGTACATTTATTGTGTTGATCATTGTTGTATAAAAAGTATATATGAGAATACTCCTGTTCACATGGAACATATATTATAATTAAGCTTAAAAATCATGATGCATTAACCCTGATGAACAAATAAAAATGAAACCTGCATTAAGCTAACAGATAAACCAGTTGAGAACAAAAGACTTTGATTTTACATACTGTTTTGTGGTGTTTTAGTTCTAGCTTCTCCTAAGAACTGGATGGAATCACCTGGATATCAGCCTATCAGGACTTTCAATAGTCTTGACCCAAAACTTGACCTGTTTAGTTGAGATGGAAGACCTGCCAATATTCCTCATTTGCATCCTGGGCTAGGAAGATGAAGAAAGAGAGCTGCATGGGTTCAGAATAATCTGTCTCTGATAGTGAATGTAAGGAGCTACTTCACGCTCCTGCTGCTTTTGACTTGCCCTCCAGGATGAACTGTGAACCAAAATAAGTCTTTTCTCTCAAAAATATAATCACGTGTGTCTGTAATGAAAAGGAGAAGTCAAATCAAAACAACTTTTAAATTTTATCTTACCCCAATCAGAATGGCAAAGATCAACAAAGCAACTGACAGCAAATGATTAAGGGGATGCTGGGAAAAGGGAGCCCTCATTCACTGTGAGTAGGATTACAAACTGGTAAGCACTATACAAATCAGTATGAAAAAAATCTCAGAATTCTAAAAATAAATCCACCACATGACCAAGCTATAGCATTCCTTAGCATGTACCCTTAGGACTCAGCATGCTGTTCAGATATGTGTCCATCCATGCTCATTGCTGCTTTACTCAACATAGCTAGGAAATGCAAGCAGCCTAAAGGACCTAACTGATGGAATACTATTCACCTATTAAAAAATTAAATTGTGTATTTTGCCAGCAAATGGACTGAATTAAACGATCATATTCAGTGAGGTAACCCAGCCCTCAAAAGACATACATTGACTGCATTTTCTCTTTCATTAGAGGATCCTAGCTCAAAATGTTCTGATATAAGTATAGTCTTCACCACTCATCAAGGAAACTTCTCTTTGCAAAAGACAGAGACCATTGCAGAAGACTACAACCAATCAAAATGTGGAGTTGAGCCAGTCCCAGTGGGAACATCTACAAATGTTCTCACACCTCAGGTTCAGAGAGCATTGCAGCAAAAGGGGAAGAAACATTGGAAGAGCCAGATGATCAGGGAGGGTGCTGTGAGATCGTATCTCCTGGTAACATCAGATGCTACATCCCTAAAGTCTCACCAACATAACTACCCAAGTATGAGGTGAACAAGGATGACACCAATGGGGGTTGGGGATTTAGCTCAGCGGTAAAGAACTTGCCAAGCAAGCGCAAGGCCCTGGGTTCGGTCCCCAGCTCCGAAAAAAAGAAAAAGAAAAAAAAAAAAGGATGACACCAATGGGCATATTAAACTCAACAGAGAAAAGCCAAAATGTCCTCAACTTTACACAAAGAACTGTTGGCAAATGAGTAACGATTGTTTTCCTCAAGGAAACGGACATCAATTGACTGTTCACGGGCAACTGGTATATACATATATGACCAAGCCAGCTTAGTCAGTCAACAGGGCCTCAAGGGAGGAAGCAAGGGTTGAAAATAAAAAGACAATTAGACAACATTATCACATGATTCCAGCCAGTTTTTTCCAGTCTGCTTTTTTTTTTTAAATCATTGTAGATACATATAAGGAATATGGTCAGTTCTAGATCAAGGAACAGACAAGGCAATAAACAAAGTCCTGTGGTATTCGGAGACTTAGCAAGATGATCAAAAGCCTACTTCCTTGTCCTAAGCAATGTCAAATTCTTGTCAAATTTCTAGAAGCAGCCCCAAGTGCTCTCCACATCACCTACTTTTTTATTTCATAAACAAGACTGCATCTGTCTTAGGTTGTTCTGACAAAGAATGCCTTCCTTACCCATAGTAGAATATGCATTATCAAAAGCAATGCATTTCTGTCTAAGATTGATAAGACTCTGTGCAGACTGCCAGCCTATTAAATTAATAATTCTGTCTGGGGATCCATTTTTTGTTTCAAGTCATGTATTTTGGCAACCAACATACTGATGTTTTTTTTTTTTTTTCTTTTCTTTTTTTTTGGAGCTGGGGACCGAACCCAGGGCCTTGCGCTTGCTAGGCAAGCGCCCTACCACTGAGCTAAATCCCCAACCCCCATACTGATGTTGTTAAAGGCAAGTTTTAACACAAGGGGCAGAAATAAAAGTATTCCCAGGACAATAAGGGCTAACATGATCAAGCTATATAAGCCATTCTTAAAGCTTGACAAAGATGAAAATATTGATCTTAAGCCATGAATAATTTTATCAGCAATATTCACAGCATTAAAAGTCAGTGGACCAGCATTCTTTAAATTAATAATATCGGTATGCAAAGTTAAAATATCCAGAGAGATATTAGAATTAGCCCAAATACCCTGCAAGTGCCTTTGAACTGTCTCCCAATTATAGTGACTATCATTATGAATTTTAGAAGTGACACAAATCTATTGGTATTTAAAATGAGGCAAGATAGCTTCTTACTCTTAAACTCTGATCCTCCTCTCCAATAATTTGAATAGTATCATAAAGAGCATTTATTCATTGTTCCAGATGCATATCTAAATCCTATTGAATACTCAGAGCATTTATAACATTTTTTGCTAAATGATTAACAAAACTGTCTTAACATCTTGTGCCAAAGCAATTGCAGAAGCAGTGATGCTAGATATTAATATAATCAAAGCCATTATACCAGGAATAATCAAGCCCACTACCCTCTTGCTTCTACTTAAAGCCTGACTCAATTCTTCCAATATCTGCAAACTTTTTTCAAAACACAAAAGTCCTGTAATACTAACAGACAATAAAAGAAAAGCTTTTTGATAAACTACCATAATAGACATGCCAGATTTCAACACACTAACACAATTAGAAAGTGTACAATCAATATGAACTTACATTAAATACTATAGAAGAAGCAAAAGTAATTTTAACATGGCCAATTAATAAAAGATTAGGAACCTTTACACAAGCACCAAAACTTGTTCAAACTCCAGATCCTTTTATTATTCTAAACCTATCCCAATTTAATCTATTGCTAACATATATTCATAAAGAACTGTACCTAACTTCAAAGTGTATCTGAAAATGTCCAGAACCTGATTTCCAAAGACCTATGGACATCTCCTTTGTCCAATGTTTGATTGATTCCCAGACCAGTCCATGACTGAGTCAGAATAACTGGCCATATTAAAGAAATGAGAGGGTCATTATAACAATTTCTCTATTTGATTAAATTTTATGAGTTATATTATTTATATTTCAAGTGATATTATATTTTGTGGTTTTCCCTCTGGAAATCCCCTATACCATACTCTCTCCCCTGCTTCTATGAGAGTGCTTGCCCACCCACCCACCTATTCCTGCCTCCCCACACTGGCTTTACCTTCCAAGGACCAAGGGAATTTCTTCCCATTGATATCCTACAAGGCTATATTCTGCTCTATATGGAGATAGAGCCGTGGGTCCCTTGATGTGTACTCTTTAGTTGGAGGTTTGGTCTTTGAAAGCTCTGGGAGTCTGGTTGTAGATAATGTTATTCTTCCTAAGCGGATGCAAACCCCTTCAGTTTCTTCAGACCTTTCTCTAAACTCTTCCAACAGGGACTCCATTCTCAGTTCAATAGTTTTCTTCAAGCATTCGCCTCTCAGGAGACAGCTGTATCAGGCTCCTGTCAGCATGTACTTTTTGTCATCTGCAATATTGTCTGGGTTTGGTGACTACATATGAGATGGATCCCCAGGAAGAGCAGTCTCTGGATGGTATTTGCTTCAGTCTCTGCTCCAAACTTTGTCTTCATATCTCCTATGCATATTTTTATTGTGCCTTTTAAGAAGGACTCAAGCATCCACACTTTGGTTGCCCTTGTTCTTGAGCTTCATGTGGTCTGTGGATTGCATCTTGGGTAATTCAAGCTTTTAGGATAATACCCACATATCAGTGAGTGCATACCACATGTGTTTTTTATGTTGGGTTACCTCTCTCAAAGTGATATTGTCTATTTCCATACATTTACCTCTGAATTTCATGAAGTCATTGTTTTTGATAGCTGAGTAGTACTCCATTGTGTAGACTTACCACATTTTCTGTATCCATTCCTCAATTGAAGGGCATCTGGGTTCTTTCCAGCTTCTGGCTATTATACATAAGGCTGCTATGAACATAGTGGAGCATGTGTCTTTGATGTATGTTGGAGCATCTTTTGGGTATATGCCCAGGAGTGGTATAGCTGGGTGTGAGGTAGTACAATGTTCAATTTTCTGAGGCACCACCAGAGGGATTTCCAGAGTGGTAGTAACAGTTTGCAATCCCATGAACAATGGAAGAGTGTTTCTTTCTCTACATGCTCGCCAGCATCTGTTGTCACCTGAGTTTTTATCTTAGCCATTCTGACTGGTGTGAGGTGGAATCTCAGGGTTGTTTTGATTTGCATTTCCCTCATGACTAAGGATGTTGAACATTTTTGTTTTTTGTTTGTTGTTTTTTTTTTTTTTTTTTTTTTTTGAGCTGGGGGCCGAACCCAGGGCCTTGCGCTTCCTAGGCAAGCGCTCTACCACTGAGCTAAATCCCCAACCCCTTATTTATTTGTTTTATCTATGTGAGTACACCATAGCTATCTTTAAACACACCAGAAGAGAGCATCAGATCCTATTACAGATGGTTGTGAGCCACCATGTGGTTGCTGGGAATTGAACTCAGGACCTCTGGAAGAACGGTCAGTGCTCTTAACCACTGAGCCATCTCTCCAGCCCTGAACATTTCTTTCGGTGTTTCTCAGCCATTCAATATTCCTCAGCTGAGAATTCTTTGTTTAGCTCTGAATCCCATTTTTAATAGAGTTATTTGGAGCTCTGAAGTCTAACTTCTTGAGTTCTTTGTATATTTTGGATATCAGCCCTCTATCAGATGTAGGATTGGTAAAGATCTTTTCCCAATCTGCTGGTTGCTGTTTACTCCTAATGGCAGTGTCCTTTGCCTCACAGAAGCTTTGCAGTTTTATGATGTCCCACTTGTCAATTCCTGGTCTTAGAGCATAAGCCACTAGTGTTTTGTTCAGGAATTTTTCCCAGTGCCCATGTGATGCTTCCCCACCTTTTCTTCTATTAGTTTGAGTTTTATGTGGAGGTCCTTGATCCACTTGGACTTAAGCTTTGTACAGGGTGATAAGAATGGATCAATTTGACTGAACTGAACCACTCAAACAGCTCCCTACACCCAAATCCCATGAGTGAGAGAGCTGGACCCTCAAAAGTGTGGACACTCCTGAGAAATCAGAGGAGACTACCCCCTGCACACATTACTAACCCAAGAGGAAATCGCCTAATGCCATCTGTGCCCCCCCTGGGCGCAGGGACCTAAAAGAAGACAGCAGCAGGACCCTTCTGATTCCTGCCTGCACCAAGAGCTGAAAGACAGTCACCAGGAACTCCTACACACCTGAGAGCAGAGGTAAACCAACTTTTCTTCTCCAAGTGACCTGCCTCTTGTACACACAAAGACAGAAGTCCTCTGGGACAGGGTACTTTCAGTTTCTGGCTGTGCCCAGAACTTAACTGATTCATCCCATAGCTCCCAGCTCCCAAATCCCATGGGGGAGAGAGCTGAACACCCAGAAATGCAGACCATCCTGAGACCACAGGACAGACTGTCACTTCTGCCACCTTTGCCCACATCCCTTGCCCAAGAGAAAACTGCATAGTACCTCTGGACACTAACCAGAACTAAACTGAACCAGTCAAACAACTCCCTGAACCCAAATCCCGTGAGGGAGAAAACTGGACTCTCATAAGTGCAGACACTCCTGAGAAATCAGAGGAGACTACTCTCTGCCCACATTCCCGACCCAAGAGGAAATCTCCTAGTGTCATCTGTGCCCCCTGCAAACAGGGCCCTAGGAACAGTCAGGGGCAGGACCCTACTGATTTCTGCCTGTACCAAGAGCAGAAAGACAGTTGCCAGGAGCCACTACACACCTCAGAGCAGAGCGCTTTGTTCCCAGAAAATGCTGAAAGAAAGCAGGAAAACGCGTCTACAGGATTGTTGACACATAGGCCTAAAGGAAGGTCAGGCCACTCTCAGAAACAGCAAGATAAGCTAACACCAGAAACAACCTGATGGCGAGAGGCAAGCGCAGGAACCTAACCAAGAAACCAAGACTACTTGCCATCATCAGAGCCCACTTCTCCCTCCAAAGCAAATACTGGACATCCAAATACACCAGAAAAGTAAGATTTAGATTTAAAATCACACTTTATGATGATGATGGAGGACTTTAAGAAAGACATAAATAAATCCCTTAAAGATATACAGGATAATGCAAGTAAACAAGTAGAAGTACTTAAAGAGGAAACTCAAAAATCCCTAAAAGAATTACAGGAAAATACAACCAAACAAGTAAAGGAATTGAACAAAACAATCCAGGAATTAAAAATGGAAATAGAAACAATAAAGAAAGCACAAAGGGAGAGAAACTCGGAGATAGAAAACCCAAGGAAGAGATTAGGAATAATAGATGCAAACATCACTAACAGAATATAAGAGACAGAAGAGAGAATCTCAGGGGCAGAAGATACCATAAAAAAATCAGCACAACCATCAAAGATAATGTAAAATGCAAAAAGCTTCTAGCCCAAAACATCCAGGAAATTTAGGACACAATGAGAAGATCAAACCTAAGGATAATAGGTATAGAAGAGAGGGAAGACTCCCATCTTAAAAGGCCAGTAAATATCTTCAACAAAATTATAGAAGAAAACTTCCCTAACCTCAAGAAAGAGATGCCCATAAACATACAAGAAGCCTAAAGAACTCCAAATAGATTGGACCAGAAAAGAAGCTCCTCCCGTCACATAATAGTCAAAACACTAAATGCACAAAACACAGAAAGAATATTAAAAGCAGTAAGGGAAAAGGTCAAGTAACATATAAAGTCAGACCTATCAGGATCACACCAGACTTCTCATCAGAGACTATGAAAGACAGATGATCCTGGGAAGATATCATACAGACCCTAAGAGAACAGAAATGCCAGCCCAGGCTACTATATCCAGCAAAACTCTCAGTTTACATAGATGGAGAAACCAAGATATTCCATGCTGACCTCTACTTGAACTAGCACCATTTGTTGAAAATGCTATCCTTTTTTTCCATTGGATGGTTTTAGCTCCTTTGTCAAAGATCAAGTGACCATAGGTGTGTGGGTTCATTTCTGGGTCTTCAATTCTATTCCACCGATCTATTGGCCTGTCCCTGTACCAATACCATACAGTTTTTATCACTATTGCTCTGTAATAATTCTTGAGATCAGAAAAGGTTATTCCCCCCCCAGAAGTTCTTTTATTGTTGAGTATAGTTTTCACTATCCTGGGTTTTTTGTTATTCCAAATGAATTTGCAAATTGCTCTTTCTATCTCTATGAAAAATTGAGTTGGAATTGTGATGGGGATTGCTTTGAATCTGTAGATTGCTTTTGTCAAAATGGCCATTTTTACTACATTAATTCTGCCAATCCATGAGCATGAGAGGTCTTTTTTTTCTATTTCTGAGATCTTCTTTAATTTCTTTCTTCAGAGAATTGAAGTTCTTATCATACAGATCTTAGACTTGCTTGATTAGAGTAACACTGAGGTATTTTATATTATTTGGGACTATTGTGAAGGGTGTCATTTCCCTAATATTTTCCTCAGCCTTATCATCCTTTGAGTAGAGGAAGGCTACTCACTTGTTTGAGTTAATTTTATACCCATACACTTAGCTGCAGGGGGCTTAGTAGTTCTCTGGTGAAACTTTTGGGGTCACTTAAGTATACTATCATTTCATCTGCGAATAGTGATATTTTGACTTTTTCCTTTACAATTTTATCCCTTTGACCTCCTTTCATTTTCTGATTGCTCTGGCTAGGACTTCAAGTACTATACTGAATAAGTAGAGAGAGAGTGGGCAGCCTTGTCTAGTCCCTGATTTTAGTGGGATTGCTTCAAGTTTCTCTCCATTGAGTTTGATGTTAGGGACTGGTTTGCTGTATATGGCTTTTACTATGTTTAGGTATGGGCCTTGAATTCCTGATCTTTCCGGGACTTTTAACAAAAGGAGTGTTGCATTTTATCAAATACTTTCTCAGCATATAATGAAATGATCATGTGGTTTTTATCATTGAGTTTGTTTATATAGTGGATTATGTTGATGGATTTCTGTATACTGAACCATCCCTACATCCCTGAAATGAAGCCTACTTGAACATGATGGATGATCGTTTTGATGTGTTCTTGGGTTCAGTTTGCCAGAATTTTATTGAGTATTTTTTCATCAGTATTCATAAGGGAAATTGGTCTGAAGTTCTCTTTCTATGTTGGGTCTTTTTGTGGTTTAGTTATAAGCATAATTGTGGCCTCATAGAATGAATTGGGTAGTGTTCCTTCTGTTTCTATTTTGTGGAATCATTTGGAGATAGTATGGGTATTAGGTCTTCTTTGACAGTCTGATAGAATTCTGCACTGAACCCATTTGGTCCTGTAGAAGATATTTACTGGCTCTTTAATTTGGGAGTCTTTCTCTCTTCTATACCTATTGTCCTTAGGTTTGATCTTCTCATTGTTTCCTGGATTTCACGGATATTTTGTGTTAGGAGGTTTTGTATTTTCCATTTTCTTTGACTGTTTTGTCAGTATTTTCTTTGATATCTTCTGCACCTGAGGATTCTCTCTTCAATCTCTTGTAGTCTGTTGGTGATGCTTGCATCTTTGACTCCTGATCTCTTTCCTAGGTTTTCTATCTCCAAGGTTGTCTCCCTTTGTGATTTCTTTATTTCTTCTATTTCCATTTTTATATCCTGAATGGTTTTGTTCAACTTCTTCATCTGTTTGGTTGTGTTTTCTTGCAATTCTTTAAGGGATATTTCTGTTTCCTCTTTAATAGCTTCTGCCTGTTTACCTGTGATCTCCTGAATTTCTTTAAGGGAGTTATTTATGTCCTTCCTAAAGTCCTCTGTCATCATTATGAGATGTGAGAATCTTGCTTTACTGGTGTACTGGGGTATTCAGTGGGAGAATGGGCTTCTGATCATGCCAAGTGACCTTGGTTTTGGTGCTTATGTTCTTGCACTTGTCTCTTTCCATCTGGTTATCTCTGATGTTAGTTGTTCTTGCTGTCTCTGACTGGAGCCTTTCCCGCCTGCAAGTCTATGAGCCTGTGATCTTAGGTGTGTCAGCATTCCTGGTAGACCAGCTATCTCTGGCAGGAATTTGTGTCGTTAGAGCTATGCCACAGGGTTTTTTCTGGGGTGCAGATGAAGGCCAGAAGGATCCTGTCCCCAGTTGCTCCACAGGTCCTGAGCCCTTTGTTTTCCTGGAAGGTCCCTCTTTGGCCAGTTATTGAAGCAAAAGTGTTTCTCACCTGTGGACTTAGAATTGACAGCACTCCTAGGAAATCAGCTCTCTGGGTAGGATTTGAGTCCAGTGTGCTATTTGATTAATTTTTCGAAGGCAGTTTCCACAGTCTCCATGTTTTCTGTCCCACAAAATCTAACAGCTTGAAGTAAGACAGCTTGTCCAGTCTGGGTTAGAGTCAAGCAAAGTTGGTCAAGAAAATATGCTCAATGCAGCTTCCCTGACACTCAACAAGCTCATAATCAGCACCATTCTTTGTCCCAACATTGATATGTCTCCCCAATCACTCTCGAAGCCACAATGTTCCATCAGCATCTTTCAGAAAAAAACACAAACATGCCCTCTTCCCCATATTAATCATGATCAGGATCATGTGTGCCATATTCCAGTAAGTAGATCCTTCCATTTCACCTAGCCATACTTATGCCTAGTTCTAGGGTGCCATAGATCCTCAGCAGAGAGTGCCTTAGCATCCAAATTTTAATTTTTTTCCAATAAAAAGAGCATGATTTAAATAAATTTCTGGTGTACAGGAATATCATTCCCCCTTTTTTACATTATGAAGATATCGTTTTAAAGTTCCACAATACCTTGTCTTTGAGGGTTATAAGAAATCACAATAATATGGGCAATATTCCATTGTCAGCAAAACATCTCAAATGCTTGACAACAATAGCCAGTTCCACTATCTGTCTTAATCTGATTTGGAACACCCAGCATAGAAAAACAATGTAGGCAATGAATAATTACATTTCAGTTGCTTCTCCTGTTAAAGCAGTTGCAACAAGAAAGCTGAGAAGGTATCAATAGTCACATGTACACACTTTAATTTTCCAAAATCAGAAATCTGAGTAACATCCACTTGCCATAATTGTTTAGGAATGGATTCTCAAGGATTAACACCATTATGTGGTACAGAAAGAAATGAAGGACAATCAGAACAAGTCTTTCCTATTTGACATGAACATTCTCTAGAAATATCAAATTGTCTTGAGCTATTACTATTTTGATGATGCGAAGAATGAGATTGGCAATTGTTCCTATGTAAAGCCTATAACCTGCCTGTTATACAGATCTGCTGTGGCATTGCCCTCACTAAGAAGTCTGGGCAAACCAGTATGAGTTCATAAATGTCCTATAAAGTAAGAAACAGTATGTTCTCTTAAACTGAGCTGTATTTGCATAAATAATTGCAAAATTTGAGAATTAGCAGTATCTTAAAAAGGAATAGTTTCAAGCAATTGTAAACCATGAGCTATATATTGGCTATCAATATACAAATTAAAAGATTGATATTTCAACATTTCAAAAACAACAGCTACAGCACATGGTTCAATTATTTGTGCTGAAACGGGGGAAACTCAAGAGAATGAGCATGTGATCCAATTACATATGCTGTTTTCTCTTTAGATGAGCCATCTGTAAATACAGTAAATATGTTCTTTCTGGGCTGCATGCATAAGTTTACAGGAAATACAAAAGCATGCATAGAGGCAAATTGTGCCAACTTGTCTTTTGGATATGATTATCAATTTTGCACATGTAATAGGCCAAATATCAGTATTCTGCAATAACCAATTTAATTGCTGTTTGGAATAAGGAAAAAATATTTCATCAGATTCTTTCTCAAAATACTTTAGTGATTTTATCCTACAATTCTGTATTAACACAGCAACAGCTTCATAATAGTATGTTAGAACTTTACTTGAAGATGAAGAAAGATGAGTCCACACTAATGGTCCCTTTTGCCAAACAACAACTGTGAGTGAATGAGAAGTAGAAAGAATGCAAAGAGCCAACAATTGGTTATATCTATATATCTGCTGTTGGCTAATAGCTTCCTCTGCTTTCTGCAAAGCTATTTGTCCCTCATCAGTTAATTGTCCAGGGGAATTAGGACTTGCATTCCCCCTTGAGAATATCAAACAGAGGTTTAATTTCTCCTGTGGTAAGCTTAAGGTGATGTCTTAGCCAACTCACATTTTCTAGCAGCTTTTGAAAGACATTTAAAATAAGTAAACTATCTTTTCTCATTTAAATTTATTATTTGAATTTATTATTTGAATTTATTATTTGAATTTATTATTTGAATTCTGTCCCACAATTAGTTTAGGATATAACTGATATCCCAAATATTGAAAAGGATATTGCCTTTGGATCTTTTCTGGAGCAACAGCTAATCCCCAAAATTTTAAAGCTTGTTGTATGAAAGCAAAGGCATGTAGAAAAACCCTTTCAAAGTGATCAGCTAATAAAACACCATCCACATAATGAATAATACACAATGAAGGATTCAAAGTCCTAACTTCTTGTACTAAAGCAGTAACAATTTTTTTAGATAATGTAGGGCTATTGGCCATTCTTTGAGGCAAAACTTTCCAATGATATCGTCTCATGTAATTCTTTAAAATTACAGGCAGGTATAATAAAGGCAAACTCTTTATAATCATCAGAATGCAAAATAATGGTATGAAAACAATCTTTTAAATCTATGATAATTTTATACATATTTTAGAATGGCAGCTGGAGTAGGTAAGCCAGGTTGTAATGTTCCCATAACTTCCATAGTTTCATTAACCTTTTATAAATCTTGCAATAATCTCCATTTGCCTGATTTTTTTCATAATTCCAAATACCGATGAGTTCCAGGGGGAATTAAAATCTTGAGCTTGTGATTAAATTGTAAACTGCAGCTAATGGAACATTGGCAATTTAACTATAATTTTAAAGTTTCTTTTGCAATGTTAGAGCATAACTATAATTTTGGAAAGCAAAGCCCAATTTTTAACAGTGTAAAATATCCATTCTGTCTAAAATCAATACCAAGTACATACTTTCATGTAACAAAGCTTGAATGCCAGTTCGTATATATAAATGCATGATGGTGCAGCTTTTAATACCTCATTAAACAGACATTGTTTTAAATTCCATCTCTTAGAAGTCTGTTTTGTTAGGACAAGAATTACATAAAATATTACCCCAATTTAGAGGTATTGTTAGAGACCTGTTTCCCTAGGTTGACTCATGCCATTTGTTGTTGTCTAGAATGGCTCCAACCCTGAGTTACCAGTCGTAAGCCAAATTTTTGTTACAAATTTTTAACCATACCCAATTACCTTTTTATTGGCTTTCTTAAATTGGATTTTTTAATTTACATTTCAAATGTTATTCCCTTTCCTGCTTTCCTGTCCATAAGCCCCCAAGGCCCCTATCCCATCCCCTCTCCCTCTTCTTCTATGAGGGTATTCTTCTTCCCCAACTACCCATCCCTCCCACCTCCTTGCCCTGATATTCCCCTACACTGGGGGGGTCCAGCCTTGGTAGGACCAAGGCCTTTTCCTCCCATTGGTGCCCAACAAGCCATCCTCTGCTACATATGCAGCTGGAGCCAACCCAATAACTTATAAGCCAATAATCTATAACCAAGATATGTAGAACATATTTATACATTTAGGATCAGTCAGAAACAAACATGAAATGGATACACACATCTTTTATATATTTAGACTGGACAAGATTTTCTTACTCTAGCTCTAATTTCAAAGGAGGAGCACCTTGTGACCTACTGAATCCAATAAACACAGTCACAGAGACTTTTCTAGAAAAAAAGAAAAACAGCCACAGCTTCCTGTCCAGAGAAGCCAAGAAGCTGCTAGCCCCTTTAAGAGCAGCTTGTGCAGCCAGTCAGCCCTTGGCAAGGCTTCTCCAGCTGTGCTAGAGTCCTAGTTACAGGTAGAGGGCTCCAAAAGCAGTTCATCAGTTTTTGTTGTGTCAATAAAATCCACTTTTTTTTTGAGGGGGGGGATGAGTTAAAACTAAACCAATAATTAAATGACCAGCAAATAAAATTTTAAACATTTTTTCTTTTGAATATGAAACACAGAGTAACAATCAAGCAATGAAACGAAAACACATAGACTGACAGACATGGACAGACAGGTGCAACAAGAACAGACAATAGACAGGGAGGGAAGAGAACTAGATGCTCCACCAAAGGGACCCAGATACCCTACCTAAGGGATCCAGAACCAGAACTAAGCATCCATTCCAGTGGGAGCCAAAGAAAGCAGGACGTCTGCTGACCTCCTCCTGTCCCTAGGAAAGCTCTAGAACAGCTTCCATGCATTTTCCTTTTCTTTGCCATAGCATCCCTGGATGCTTTTAGGTGGGAATATCTGCTTTTCTGAAACCCATTCTCTCTCTCATGTCTAGGGTCTAAACTATCCCTAATCAAGGTCCAAAAGCTAAAAGCATCTATAAGAATTATGTTTGCTCCTCTATATTTTAGCATAATTCTAAGCACTTACACAAAAAACATTCTACCATTCCCTTGTCCCTTTACAGAGATTATTCACTGCTGGCCCAAACTTTCCTTTGTGCTCACTCCTTTTTCCACAGTGTCCTTCACTGTATCTCTTATACTTGGGCTCCAGCGTTGAGGTGCCATCTGACCAAGCCAGCTCAGTCACTCAACAGGGTCTCAAAGGAGGGAATGAGGATTGAAAATAAAATGACAATTAGTCAACATTATAACATGGCTCTAGACAGCCCTGAGGCTGAAGTGAGTTTATTATGTCCATTCTGCTTTTATATCATTCTTGGTACATACAAAGAATATGGTCAGTTTCAGGTCAAGGAACAAATAAGTCAATAAACAAAGACCTGTGGTATCCAGGCACTTATGACATAATCAAGACCTTGAGCCTACTTCCTTGTCCTGGCCCAATGTCAAATTCCTGCCAATTTCTAGAAGCAGTCCCAAGAGCTCTCCACACAAATACACATGCAATAACAGTGAAAAAAGAGGTTACAAATTTAAAGGAAAGTGGAGGGGGTATGTAGGAAGGTTTGGAAGGAGGAAAGGGAAGAGAAAATATTTTAATTATTTTATAATCTCAAAAATAAAATAAATTTAAAAATCACGATGTTTATAATTTACCATTATATGTCCGGGAGGGAAATGTGGTATGGGGAGGAAAATGGTGTGATGGCTCATGCCTCCTATCTCAACATTTGGGAAACTGAGACAGAAGGGTTATTAGTTTAAGGCAGCATAGGCTAGTTCTAAGCAAGTTCCAAGCTTGTGTGGACCCTGTGCTATGCAAGACCAAGTCGTCAGAAAAAAAATGTTAAGCAAATTTGTTTAATTTTTGTACTATTTTCATTTTTGCAACATTTTATACACTTGAAGTTGTTTCCAAACAGAAATTAAGGGAAAACATTAATTATAAAGCAGCCTTTTGCATCAGTTAAGCCTTTCACTCATATTTAAAATAAATTTAAAAATAATGAGATACCTAACTTACCATCATATGTCTTAGGGTGAAATGTGGGGTGGGAAGGAAGCTGGGTGTGACGGTTCACACCTAGTATCTCCATTCTAAAAGGATGGACTGGAGGAAACCAGCACCTATGCAAATATCTCCAAATGAATGACAGTTACGAGGTTACTAAACACTCAAACACCTCACCCTAACAAAGTCAGGTTTCCCTTTTAACTAGTTTATATACTTCTATTTTCATATTTTTTATGTTCACCTCCTCCAGAATCTTTTTTCTAGAGTCAGCTTACATTTGGTCCAAAGCATTGTTTGCCCAGAAACTGCTGTAGACAGGAGACTACATTTGGAGCACGGGAGGCAGAGGGGGTGGGGGGTGGGGGAGAACAGACGACACAACACCACACAGGACACCACACGGGGACTATCAGTCCAGAGTATGCTTGCTTTGTGTCACCTATGCAGACTGCTTTCTCCCTAGTTGCGACTATTAGACCTTCGGGATCAGGGGTGGACATTTATCTGTGAAACTTAATATATACTGACAGACACAGACACCCACCCACCATAGAAAAGTACCTTTTGCAAGGATTAGAGGACCATCACTGCACTTCGTTAACTAAAGAATCTTGGACGGACCTGAGCAGTTCAGAAAGCATCTTTGGGCCCATTCAGTAAACACTGCTCCTGGATCCAGGCACTGGCAGGGAGCCATCAATTCCTGCACATGTGCATGACCCAGACTCTTGGCTAACTCTTCCCTTCTGTTGGTCTCATCTAATCCCGCTAACAGCCTTTGAAGTAGGTATCATTGTAAATAAGGGATAAAGTCATGGCCAATCTAAGCAACAATCAGATTTCCCACAGGATGTTGTTCACGTGGATGGGAACTTGTGTGTCCTTGTTAACACACCTCAAGGAGACTGAGGCTAGGGATGTTTGCAGGGACATTAGACATTTCTTTAATCTACCAGGACACAAGTTGACTGGCTTTAGAAATGTTAAATGGGAATTGGCATCACCTCATAAACAGAAGTGAGCCTACTGAAGCCAGAGCATCTCCTCTGAATGGTGAGCATCCTAAAGGATGTGAAAAATAAGCTAGAGAAACTGTGCATGGGTAAGAGGTACACAGGGTCTGGAGAGCACGTAGAACAAGAGAGAATGTTCCTGGGTTCCCTGAGAAGTCCTGGAGAAAGTGTTTCTCTCCAACAAGTAGATTGGAACCTGTCACTTTCATTTCCCAGTTTCAGTTTTGTCGTATTATGACAAGAAAAATTTTGTTTGGAAAATCATCAGCTTCCTGGAAACAAAGCTGAAAAGCAAGGGTTTCCGCTTTTTTCACTTCCACAGTCACAGATTAGGGCCTAGATTTTGTTCTAGTTTTTTTTTTTTTCTTGTTTTGCTTTATTGTTTAGCTTTTTACTTTTGAAAATTATCTAAATATTTCAGCACTTGAATTTAACTACGAAATTCTAACATTGGCCAGGAGGGAAGATGGTACACTGCCATAATCCCAGCATTCAGGCAACAGAGGCAAGAGCATTGCCACAAGGTTTAGGCTGACCTAAGCTATACAACGAGCACTAATCAGGTCTGCATAGCAAGTCCCCATATCAGAAAAAAAGCCCCCAAAACCCCAAACCAAAACAACAAAAGCCCTCTAAAGTTCGGCAGTAATTTTCCTTCCTTCTAAACAAAATGCCCGTAGAGTATCAACTCACACTGTGACCTGAAAGATCACACTCAAAATGCTGTCAGCTATTTCTACTCTTTGTTGGTTTTACTTTATCTTCCAAATTAAGTGACGTCACTGCAGTAGGAAGTTCAGCTGAATACTGCTGGTGGTGCCGCTTTAGGTGTCCCCCTCAGAGCCTTGGGGAGCTTTGTTCTGGGTCAGCCAATGCTGGAGGAGGGTTATCAAACTAGAAAGAAGTCACCTGTGTGCTGTCTGAGCAGACAAACAGGATGCCTGTCACGGAGTCAAGCTCGAGCTTAGAAGAGTGACAAATCCAAGTGACCGGACCTGCAGTTACTTAATATAAAGTAAGTTCAGATGTTGAGAAAAACACTGACCGAAGGGTCCTCACTTGTAGATAAGTCACACTGAGAATGGGATTGAGCCACATTCACTGGCCATTTGAGCAATCTCATTTGAGATGCTACTCAGAACTAGGAATATAGGGTTCGTGGGTTGTTTTTGTTTGTTTGTTTTTCCAGGTAATGTAGTCAGGTTGTTGAAATTCCTGAATGTCAGAGAGAAATGAAAATCGCAACATGGAGAATGAGGAGCCTCCTCCTTTCCTCTGTTCACGTGATTGCTAACTAGCTCTCTATCTTCTGTGTCATTCCCTAGGTTTACACCACATGAAGCTCCATCTCCAGCATCCTTGCTGTGTGCTGGCTTCACCTCCATTGCCTGTCTGTGCTGGCTCGCATCCTGGTCCTCATGCCTTTCCTGTACTGTCCTTGCTACCTTCAGTGTAGGTTCCACTTGTCATGCACCTCAGTTCACTCTTTCATTGTATCTCATAAATTTGGGCTGAAGGTCTTTTATTTCCTTCTTAATTTCTGTCTTGACCCATTTTACTATGATCAGAGAGGTGTTCAGTTTCCATGAGTTTGTAAGCTTTCTGTTGTTTTGATTGTTGATATCCCACTTCAATTTGAAGTGGTCAGATCCCGCCCTCCCCCCCCTCTCTCTCTCTGAATTCATGGGCTTATCCCATTTCCTGGTTTCCCATCCACAAACTCCTTATCGCATCTTCCTCCCCCTTCTTCTCTAAGGGTGTTTCCCCCCCCCCTCCCCAACCACCCATCCCTTCCCATCTCCCAGCTCCGACATTCCCCTATACTGATGGGTACAGTTTTGGTAGGACCAAGGCCTTCTCCTCCCATTGGTGCCCAACAAAGCCTTCCTCTGCTACATGTGCAGTTGGAGCCATGGTTCAGTCCATGTGTACTCTTTGGATAGTGGTTTAGTCCCTGGGAGCTCTGGTTGGTTGGAATTGTTGTTTTTATGGGGTTGCAAGCCCCGTCAGCTTCTTCAATCCCTTCTCTAACTCCTCCAATGGGGACTCCATTCTCAGTTCAATGGTTTGCTGGTAGCTTTCACATCTGTATTTATCACACTCTGGCAGAGCCTCTCAGGAGACAGCTATATCAGGCTCCTGTCAGCATGCACTTCTTGGCATCAGCAATATTGTCTGAGTTTGGTGGCTGTATATACGCTGGATCCCCAGGTTGGGCAGGCTCTGAATGTCCATTCCTTCAGTCTCTGCACCAAAGGTTCTCTCCATTTCCCCTCCTATGAACATTTTTGTTTCCCCTTTTAAGAAGGACTGAAGCCTCCACACTTTGGCCTTCCTCTTCTTGAGCTTCATGTGGTCTATGGATTGTATCTTGGGTAATTCTAGCTTTTGGGCTAATATCCACTTATCAGTGAGTACATACCATGTGTGGTTTTTGTGATTGAGTTACCTAACTCAGGATAATATTTTCTAGTTCCATCCATTTGCCTAAAAATTTTGTAAAGTCATTGTTTTTGATAACTGAGTAGTACTCCATTGTGTAGATATACAACATTTTCTGTATCCATTCTTTTATTGAAGGACCTCTAGGTTCTTTCCAGCTTCTGGCTATTGTAAATAAAGCTGCTATGGACATAGTGGAGCATGTGTCCTTGTTATACGTTGGAGCATCTTTTGGTATATACCCGGGAGTGGTATAGCTGCGTCCTCAGGTAGCACTATGTCCAATTTACTGAAGAACCATGAAACTGATTTCCAGAGTGGTTGTACCAGCTTGCAATCCCACCAACAATAGAGGAGTATTTTTGCTTTCTCCACATCCTTGCCAGCATCTGTTGTCACCTGAGTTTTTGATCTTAACCATTCTGACTGGTGTGAGGTGGAATCTCAGGGTTGTTTTATTTGAACTTCCCTGATGACAAAGGATATTAAACATTTCATTATGTGCTTCTCAGCCACTCAATATTCTTCAGGTGAGAATTCTTTGTTTAGCTCTGTACTCCATTTTTTAATAGGGTTCTTTGGTTCTCTGGAGTCTAACTTATTTGTATGCATTGGATATTAGCTGACCCGTCCAGCGGGTCCAGTTATTCAGGGTCCCGAAGAGGCTTTCTACCTGTGGGTCAATGGGGGTGAAGAGAAGAAGGAGACCAAGCAAAGTTCTGTTGTCAAGGTCTCGTTTATTGGGGTGAGCGTTACAGCTTTTAAGGCTTTCAGGTAGGGGGAGTGACCTTTGTGAAACACAAAGGAAGGAGGGATGAGGGTACTCTGATAGCAGGAGGTGAAGAGGTCATGAGGTGGAGACACCGGGTGTTTGCTCAGGAGACATCTGGTATTTGCTCGGGCTGAAGCATTCCGTGATTGTTATCTTCCTGTGCCGCAAATTCATGGGAGAGGCTTTTGTCCAACAATCTCAAGACTTTATGGCAGTCATCTTAGGGGTGAGTATCTGTGGCCATACAGCCCAGAGTCACGTCGCCACTTTGAGCATACAGTCACAAAGTGGCCAGGCCCAAATCCAATACGGCTCCCTACAATTAGCCCTCTATCAGATGCAGGATTGGTAAAAATATTTTCTCAATATGTTGATTGCCATTTTGTTCTAATGACTGTGTCCTTTGCCTTACAAAAGTTTTGCAGTTATATGAGGTCCCATTTGTCAATTCTTGATCTTAGGGCATAACCAATTGGTGTTCTGTTCAGGAAATTCTCCTCAATATCCATATGTTTGAGGCTCTTCCCTACTTTTTCTTCTATTAGTTTGAGTGTATCTGGTTTGATGTGGAGGTCTTTGATCCACTTCGACTTAAGCTTTGTACGGGTGATAAGAATAGATCGATTTGCATTCTTCTACATTCTGACCTCCAGTTGAACCAGCACCATTTGTTGAAAATGCTATCTCTTTTCCATTGGATGGTTTTGGCTCCTTTGTCAAAGATCAAGTAACCATAGGTGTGTGGGTTCATTT
The DNA here is from genome assembly GCF_011064425.1 of Rattus rattus. Lineage (NCBI taxonomy): Eukaryota > Metazoa > Chordata > Mammalia > Rodentia > Muridae > Rattus > Rattus rattus. The sequence continues at coordinate 140,534,058 of NC_046154.1, read as the reverse complement.
CTGGGTCTTCAATTCTATTCCATTGATCTAACTGCCTATCTCTGTACTAATACCATACAGTTTTTATCACTATTGCTCTGTAATACAGCTTTAGGTCAGGCACGGTGATTCCCCCAGAAGTTCTTTTATTGTTAAGGGTAGTTTTTGCTATCCTGTGTTTTTTGTTATTCCAATGATTTTGCAAATTGCTCTTTCTAACTCTATGAAGAATTGAGTTGGAATTCTGGTGGGGATTGCATTGAATCTGTTGGTTGCTTTTGGCAAAGTGGCCATTTTTATTATATTAATCCTGCTAATCCATGAGCATGGGAGATCTTTTCATCTTCTAAGATCTTTTTCAATTTCTTTCTTCAGAGCCTTGAAGTTCTTGTTCTACAGATCTTTCACTTGCTTGGTTAGAGGTATTTTATGTTATTTGTGACTCTCATGAAGGGTGTCATTCCCCTAAATTCTTTCTCAGCCTGTTTATCCTTTGAGTAGAGGGAGGCTACTGATTTATTTGAGTTAATTTTATGCCCAGCCACTTTGCTGAAGTTGTTTATCAGGAATTTTTGGGGTCACTTAAGTATACTATCATATCATCTGCAAATAGTGATATTTTGACTTCTTCCTTTCCAATTTCTATCCCTTTGACCTCTTTTTGTTGTCTGATTGCTCTGGCTATGTCTTCAAGTACTGTATTGAATAAGTAGAGAGAGTGGGCAACTTGTCTAGGTCCTGATTTTAGTGGGATTGCTTCAAGTTTCTCTCCATTTAGTTTGATGTTGGCTACTGGTTTGCTGTATATGGCTTTTGCTATGTTTAGGAACAGGCCTTGAATTCCTAATCTTACAAGACTTTTAACATGAATGGGTGTTGAATTTCGTCAAATGCTTTCTCAGCATCTAATGAGACGACCATGTGTTTTTTTTCTTGGAGTTTGTTTATATAGTGCTACTTTGATGAATTTCTGTATATTGAACCATCTCTGCATCCCTAGAATGAAGCCTACTTGCAGATCCTTTCTTCATATCTATTCTGTTAGTCTGGGTCTTTTTATTGGAGGTTAGATGCCTTTTGAGAGATATCAATTACGAATAACTTTTGCTTTCTGTTATCTTGTTGATAGTGGTGGTATTGGGGTAGAATGCATTTGTGTCTGTCTGTCTGTCTGTCTGTCTGTCTCTCTCTCTCTCTCTCTCTGTGTGTGTGTGTGTGTGTGTGTGTGTGTGTTTCTTTTGATTTTGTCAATCTGAGAATATTCATTCCTTATGTTTTTATGGTTACATTTAACAGGTTTAGGGTAAAGTGTTTCCTCTAGCACTTTTAGCTGAATTTGTAGATATGTATTGCTTAATTTGGCTTCATCATGACATGGCTTATTTTCTCCATATTATGATTAAAAGTTTTGCTGGGTATATTAATCTGGGCTGGCATCTGTAGTCTCTCGGAGTCTGTAACACATCTGCCCAAGCCCTTCTGGCTTTTAAAGTCTCCACTGAGAAGTCAGGTATAATTCTAATAGGTTTGCCTTTGTATGTTACTTGGTCTTTTTCCCCTAAAGCTTTTAATATTCTTTCCTGTTCTGTATGTTTTGTGTTTTGATTATTATGTGCTCAGGGGAATTTTTTTCTAGTCTAATCTATTTGGTGTTCTGTATGCTTATTGTAATTTTCTAGGATTCTCCTTCATTAGCTAAGGAATGTTTTTCTATAAATTTTTAATTTATTCTTTTCTCATAAAATACATCTCAACCACAACCTCCTCTTTCTCCCCTCCTCCAAGTCCCTAGCACTTCCCTTCTCCCCAGATCCACTACTCCTATCTTCAGAGTAAAGCAAGCCTCCCGCTGATTGCAGCTGAACTCAGTATAACAAGATGTGAGAATACTAGGTATATACCAGCATTTCCAAGCTGGATGAGGCAACACAATAGGAAGGAAAAGTCCCAGAAGCAGACAAAAGAGTCCTATTGTTAGGAGTCCAACAAAAACCCCAAGCTAAAGAACCACAGCATGTATGGAGAAGGTCAGATGCAGCCCCAATCAAGCTTCATGGTTGCCACTTCAGTCTCTGTGAACCCCTGTGAGCCCTGTTTAGTTGATTCTGTGAGCCATGTTCCCTTGCTGTCCTCAACTCTTTTAGCTCCTACAATCCTTCATCTGTGACTCTCTGTATCTGCTCCCATCAGCTACTGAAGGAAGCCTCTTTGATGATGATTGGTCTAGGCACCAATCCTGTGAGTATAACAGAATATAACAGTATAACAGGAATCCTTTCATTGACTTTTTTTTTCAGTCTTGTTTGGTTCTACCCTAGGTCTCTAATCCATTCAGCTCCCAGATCAAGGCAGTATTGGACTTTGGCTCAATTTCTTTGTGCAGGCCTTAGGTGGAACCAGTCATTGGTTGGCCACTCCCACAAACTGTGAGACACCTTGCACCAGTGCATCTTGCAGGCAGAGCAGGATGTGATTCATAGATTTTGTGGCTGAGTTGGTGTCCCAGTCCCACCAGTGGGAACCTAGCCTGGTTACAAAAGACAGGTGGTTCAGGCTCCATATCTTCCGTTACTAGGAGTCCTCAATAAGGTTAACTTCATAGGTTCTAAGAATTTTCCACTGCATTAGGTTTCCATATTGCAGGAGTTTTCTGTTGGGGTTGTAAGCCAAGCTTTGGAGCCCAAGAGAGGAGATGCTTTTGGGGACTTCTAGGGTTCCTAGTACCAACAGGGCCTATGGTAGAGTTGGAGTCTTCTGCCAGTGTTGTGGGACCAGATATGGAGCCCAGGGGAGGGGCATTATGTTCTTAGGCTAGCATCTAGGCCTCTAGGTTCATGGTGATTATATGTCTAGGTGTCAATTTCTGAGCTTGTCTTTTTTTTTGGAAGGATATTTTTTTGTTGGTTTCTGTTTCCTTTCCTGTATTCTGGCTTATATGGCCTGAAGGTGAGCAGATAGTCTCCACTGGCCTTGGGGTCAGGCTTCTGATGGCTGGCATAGTCTCTTATAAAGCATAGGGTCTCTGCCCAAGTAGGGGGCAGGAGTTCTGGTGGGCTGCTTGGCTTCTGTTCCAGCAGGAAGTCTCCACCCAGGTTAGAGGTTGAAGTACTGGTGGCTTTGTGGCTTGTCATCCAGCAGGGAGTGTCCTTCCAAGTTTGTGGCTGGAGTATGGCCGTGAGAAGGGGATTGGGGGGAGAGGGGAAGGATAAAGTGGGCAGCTTAACTGGTCTTCTATCAGGTGTGGCCTGTGATTTGACAAGGAATATCTGCCAAGGAAGCAGAAAAGATAGGGTGTCCATAGTTGGCATGCCCATCTGACCTCAGCAACTCCTACTTATTCCCCATTTAATTTGCCATAATGGATTCCAAATTTCTCCCATGTACATGTCCTTCACATGACCTTCATAAAGTTTTTGTCTAATTTTCTATGTATTGGTTCATTTTAAGTATTTAAGCAACCTGATCACCTGTCAAACTCATGGCCAACTAAATTTGTCTTCTGGTACAAAGCTTTAGTTAGAGAAGGTCCCATGATCTGATGAGGAACATGATGACCTCAGTTAATAATAGAGTATCACATATTTCAAGATTTCTAAAAGAGAATATTTTACACATTTTACTGAAAAAGCAGTGCAAAGGTGAGAGCTACTGTAGAGAAAAGGCAGAAGTGCTAAGAGCTGCTTTTCTTCTAATGCGAGCATCCCATTCCCTTGCTGCTAGAGAAGAATGCTTCTGCTTATCTTCAGTGTGCTTGGCTGTAACCGTCAAATTATTAAAGAAGCAAGAGTATTGTGAGTATATTTTTATTAATTATAGTTAATTAATAAAACTGCATTTTTATTAATTATAGTTGTCTGGAATTGGTTGACTACCCTTTATAAGACCCACTAATAACTATATTCTAAGCATGCACAAGCAGTACACTGCAAGCTCTCATGACTGTTTAGCTGTGCCAGCAACCCCACAGCAGTATTCAAAATGTCTTATATATGTTCACTTCCTTTCTTCATACTGATGCTATCTCTAGCAAACCGGAAACTCTAAGTCTCACCTTCGTCTGGTCTCACCTTTGTCTGGTTCATTGGTCCTTTCCCTGAGGGAGAACACCTTCTTCCACCTCCTACTTTCCCAATGATCACTGTAACCCCCATTACCTGCTTTCTGAGTTTGAGAACAAGACTACACTCTTGCTCTGATTCACCTTGTTTCGCAGAATCCCATCTAGTTCAGCAAGATACCTTATATGCCTTGGCTTTACTTATAACTCCTTCATTGCGAAGGGGTTCAGTATTCTAAGATGCATTGTTCCAGCCTCCATTGATGAGAAGCCCCAGACCCTGGGAAGCACTAACAAAGGCAAACATATGAGATCCAGAGAAATAAATGTAACAAGAAAAGTATGGACACCTTCGTTCATAGCCTTCTTAGGCAGTGAAGCACTCTGCTTTACCTGCCTACTGTGATATAGTTTCCAAGTAGTTAAACCAGAGCAAGTTTATTTCCTGAAGTTCCTATCAGAGAATGATCCTGCTGTTCATAAAAAATAAAAACAGAACAGAACAAAACGAAACCAATGTCTTTTGGTTTTTCTTAATCCATGCTTTCCACAGGTCCCTGGAAATCTACCACCAGGGAAATCAATACCCGGTGTTGTTTCCTGAGTGGGTTGCACACAGATCTTCAGGAAGCCTTACAGCACATCTTTACTGTTACTGGGGAATCAAGGTTCCTTTTTGTGAATTCTTAGTTTTGTTAATAGAATAAAAATAAAAACAGTATTAGAAAGTATTAGAACAGTATTAGAAGGAAGCTTGAGGTACCCAGAGAAAAATAACAGAGTAAGCAAGTTGTAAATCTCAGCAGCTTCTGGGAGAAGAGACAGATAAAAGGAAAGCAATAATCATGCTTTTTGAGTCCAAGAAAGGACACAAATTCAGGAAAGGAGGTTGGCAAGCAGCTTCACTGGGGAACAAAGGAGAAATTTCAGAGAAGAGGGAAATATCTAAAGCCCCAAGATTAGCATGATTAGATTTGGGCCTGTATCCAAAGAGGAAACAAAAAGAAAAATGATAAACAGTTACTAGTTTTGAGTTAGAAGTCAGAAAAATAGTCAGCTCTACCAGTGAAGATCTTTAAGCAACTGTGAGGGAAAGGCTTCTAGAAACTATAAACGCATTGTCTCACTGAGGAGATTGTTCTATCTCCCATCTCCCATCTCCTTAGCATAAATTCAGGATGAGAAGCTTTCCTTCTAGGTGGTCTCCTGGCCATGTGACTGACAAGCCTAGCTGGACTAATATCCAGGGACAGGACAATGATATGTACTGTTTTAGACCCTTTAGAAAGATCCTTCTAATGTTCACTCAGTCAGGTCAGTGACAAAATGTAGATTCTATTGTTTTGACCAGAAGAAAGTAGCTTTCTCTTAATGGGTCTAAACAAAGCCCCCAAATCTCCACCTTTTTATATGGTGTTTTAAATCTAATAAAGGACAAAACTGATAATGAGGTAAAGTTCTATTCTCAATGAACTCCAATCCTGCTAATGCCTTGGTCATTAGCCAATACAGACCAACGACAGTGACAGAAGTCATAGGGATTGCACTTTTGTACTTATATGTTAGTAAAATTATTAAATTATTTTGCCCAAGAAGTTAAGTGAGACTGAAGCTTACTGGGAGAAAGTAGGACATGGAGATCTAGAGGCAAAACATAGCAAATGAGTCAGAGCTGAGAATTCTGAGCCGTTAGGCACTGGCATCCCCTTTATCATCAGAAGGAGTAAAGAGCTGGTCTCCAGCCGAGCTTTCCACAGCATTTATTACCAAGCATACACGTAAGGCAGCCCACAGCTCTGCACAGGGACATGCAATGCGGCCTCAGCGGCAGCCTCTGGACAATGTTGAAACATATAGAGAGACCAGTTTGTTAGCTTTCTATTCACAACTAATAACTGAGATAATCAAGTTGTGAAGAGGAAATTTTTATTTGGCTTAATAATTTCTAAGGGCTCGGCCAATTGTATGGCCCAATTTATTTAGGCTCTGTGGTAAAGCAGCACACTGTGGAAGGCCAACCATGGCCGAACAAAGGCACTGTCCTCATGGCTGGAACACAAAAAGAAGAGGAAGAAGTGAGCAGTACATGCCTCAGAGTCCTCTCCAAGGACTCATGAACATTGACCGTATACTTTCCACAAGGCCCCACCTCTTACAGGTGCTACAGATTCCCACTAGCAACACCCTTGGGTGGCAGTGGACCATGCCAGGAAACTTGGTAGGGTTGAGTGGGTTCAGAGACCAATCTGAGGAGGGTAGTCAACTCCCTGCTCCCTACCAGATTTCTGGCCTGAAACATGTGACCATATTCCCCACATAATGATGTGACCAATGATCACATAGATCAGAACAGAGTTTTCTATGCTAATAAGGTATCTAAATGGGCCCTGAGGGTTTAGCTAATAAGCTTCCATGCCTGGACATTCTTTCCTGCAAAATGTATTTAATCTCCTGTCCACCCTGAGGACATGGTATGCGCTTCCCATTTTCTACAATGAACAATCAATAAACAGTTTGGAACCAAGGACTGTCTCCCTCATTAAGAACCACCACGAAGAGCATAGAGAAAGCCTTCGTCTACAGAGCCTTGACACCTAAGTTACCCGCAGTGCTCCCAGACTTGCTGCTGCTGAGTTAAACCAGAGCTCCCTATTCTCCTGGCCCAGGGCTTGTAATCCTCAGCCCCTGGGCTCCCTCCTTTTGAACTCCCTGTGATATACAGTGGCGTCTGGATGTCCAGGAGTTTGCGAACCCTCAGCCCAGGTTCCTCCTTACAGGCCCATGTGCTCCCCACTCCCTTTTAGTATCATCACCCTCAGCCTGCAGCCCCCTCTGTTCCCATTCTGTACACTTCCTCAAGATTTCCAGTGGCGTCTGGATGTCTGGGAGTCTGTGAACCCCAGCTTCAGCCTTAGCCTGTGTTATTTACCACTTGGGCTGAGATCCCCAAGGCCTGGCTGAATTCTCCCATCCCGTAAGTGGCACTTCCCACAAGCCCAACACCCAATGACAGCACAGGGTAAATGCAGTCTAATGTCTCCCATTTTACCTGCCCAAGTGGTATTGTGGGGCCACACACCCTGAGGATTGTTTACCACTGTGGTGGTTTAAGTATTCTTGGCCTATAGAGAGTGACACTATTAGGAGGTGTGGCCTTGTTGGAGGAAGTGAGTCACTGTGGGGTGGGCTTTGAGGTCATATGGTTAAGTTCCTCCCAGTGGCTGCCCTCGGATCAGATGTAGAACTTCTCCAGCACCACGTCTGCCATGCTTCCTTCCATGATAATAACAGACTGAACCTCTGAAACTGTAAGTCAGCCCCAATTAAATATTTACCTTTATAAGAGTTGCCGTGGTCATGGTATCTCTTCACAGCAATGGAAAACCAACTAAGACCACATGGACTTTTGAGAGAACATTCTTGTAGCACCTATTAAAGAAATACTTCACTCCCCGAAGGTACAGCTCCCATGAGGCCAATGCCAATGATTCCCTTCAGAGATATGTCATTCAACATTCTTTTGTAGTCAATATACTTACATGATAACTGTTCAGGACTTTTGCAGTGTGTCCAATTATAAACTAACAACAACTTCAACATGCTTTAGTGTCTAGGAAAAATAGCTAAAATTGTGAAGGGTTGTTTTTATTATTAAATACATCTGTCAAGATGGCTCAGCAGATAAAGGCTCTTGACTCTAATCCTGATCCCCAGGTTCACATGGCAGAAGAGAACACATTTCCATAGTTGTCCTCTGACTTCTACACATGCACTGCAGCATGCACAAACCCACACAAATAATAATAATAACAATAATAATAATAGTTATTTTATTATTATTAATTTAAAAATGTTTTAAATATGTATATATTGGGATTATAAGACTATTGCATCATTTTCATCTTCTTTTCCTTCCTCCAAACCCTCCTTGTACCCTTACTCCCTCTCTTTCAAATTCATGACCTCTCCTTCTTTGATTACTGTAGTGATTTGAATGAGAATGGCCCTGATAGACATATATTTGAATGCTGGCCCCAAGGTTGGTAGAACTGTTTGGGAAGAGTTAAGAGGTGTGGCCTTATTGGAGGAGGTATGTCACTGGAGGTGAGTTTTGAGATTTCAAAAGCCCATGCCCTTCCTAGTAAGTTCTCTCTGCTTCAAACTTATTAATAAAGATATAAACTCTCACTTAATGCTTCAGAACCATGACTGCCTGCCTTCCAACATGCTCCTGGCCATGATAGTCATGGATTTATCCTCTAAATTGTAAGCTCCCAATAGATTCTATTTGTTGCCTTGGTCATAACGTCTTATCAGGCATTATCAGTAGAAAAGTAACTAAGATAATTGTTATTATTGTTGTTGATGTGGTGGTGATGTGTGTTTAAAATAAACATAAGCTGCTCATTTGTATGTATGTGCTTTCATAACTGACCATTGATACTGGAAAATGAATTGGTGTACTCGGTCCTGAGGAAGACCACCTCTCCTGCTCTTAGCATTCCTTAGTTGCCTGTAGTTCTTTGTGTAGTATTGAGGCCTCCTGAGCTTTTTCCCTATTAAGTTTCACATGGCTCCTAGTGTCAGTCTTGTTCAGCTCACATTTTGGCAGTCATGTTGGTGAGGCTTTATAGGTGGAACTTCTCATTTTACTAGGAGACACAATCTCACAGAAAACTCCCTGATCCTCTGGATCTTACAATCTTTCAACCCTTTCTTCTGCAATATTCAACCGAGCCTTAGGTTCTGGGGTGTTATATAGATATGGCCATTGTGACTGATCTTGGTTTTCTGAAGTGGAAACTTCTAGTTTCTTTGGAAAGTTAGTTATGTCAAATGATGTTTTGCTGGGGCACCTAGGCGAAAGGATGTCTTGCTAAGGCAGACAGGGGAAAGAATGTTTTCTTGAAGCAGACTCAGGTGAAAGAATGTTTTGATATAGCAAACATGTGAAAGTATCCCTGATGAAGGCATGTAAGTATGACCCCCACAGACAGTGGGAGACAAGAACTGAAGTACTAAGCATTGATTTGGTTTGTTCTGCCTCACTGTTCTTTGCTAACAACGTGGTTTGCCTTACATAGTATTATTGGCTCAACTGTGATAACACCAACATTGAGAAAAACTTGACCAAGAACTTCCTGTGAGGTTCATGTGTCAGCTGGTCACTTCCTTAGCCTCTACTGAATAGCAAGCCTTGTGATTTCTTCAAAATTGAACTATAGCTGCCAATTTGTGCCTGATGTCAGCTTGCTGAAAGGACTGGACTGTAGCTGCTGGTTCATGTGTGGTGTCTGCCTGCCCAGAGGACTGGTATGCAGCTACTGTTTCTAATTTGGTGTTCACTATGGGACTAAACTGCTGAGAAAGAAAACTGAACTCTTGCTGAACAGGTCCACACCCCCCATATCCTAATAACTTTTCTCTGCCACTACCTCTGCTTGGTGGTGGGCTAGAGGAGAGGTTAAAAGTAGGTTGCAAAAAATTTATGCCTACAGTTACCATTATCTTTAACGGTCTCTATAGAAAGAGAAATTTTCTTCATGAAGGGTGAGGACTACATCTACAGGTGGACAAAGACACATATTTAGAATAGTTAGGAATTATGCTGGTTAGTAAAGTGATGGTTGTGGCTTCTTCTCCAAGAACTATGGTTTTGCCTGCCAAAGTTTTTTTTTTTTTTTATGTTTATTTTGTTTTGGACTTTGGGTGGTTTGTTTTGTTTTGTTTTGTTTTTTGTTTCTGTTTTGTTTTGTTTTCAGCAAGTTGAATCCCATGAACAGGTTCACATTTACTGTAGTGAAGTATTTCTTTTGTTGTGGCTTCTTTTTTCCTTTGGCTAAATTCTTATTAAATGCTGCCTTCCTGGACCAGTAAATGAGATTAAAAATAAAAACCAGCCTTTGTGATTTAAATGCACAGATCATGATGGAAATATTCAGGACAATTTAGAGAAGAAAAGGCTAGAAGGAAAGAGTATGAAACACTAGAGAGCTTCAGTAGTCTGCATCAGTTCCCATGTTTCCACAGTGACTGTCAGTAACATTCAGTGTATCCAATGCTTTCCCAGAGAATGAGAGAGGCTAATATTAACTCTTAGCACCAAGCTAATCCTGAGAAGAACTTAATGTAATCCTTTTTTTTTTGATATTTTATTTATTTACATTTCAAATGTTATCCCCTTTTCCTGTTTCCCCTCTGAAAACCCCCATCCCATCCCCTATCACCCTGCTTCTAAGAGGGTATTCTCCCAACCACCCACTCCTACCTCCCTGCCTTGGCATTCCCCTACACTGGGGCATCTATCCTTCACAGGACCAAGGGCCTCTCCTTCCAATGATGCCAGATAAGGCCATCCTCTGCTACATATGCACCTGGAGCCATAGGTCCCTCCATGTGTATTCTTTGGTTGGTGGTTTAGTCCCTGGGAACTCTGGAGGGCTGGGGGAGCTGGGTTCTGGTTGGTTGACATTGTTGTTCTTCCAGTGGGATTGTAAACCCCTTCAGCTCCTTCAGTTCTTTCCCTAACTCCTCCATTGGAGTCCCATGCTTAGTCTAATGGTTGGCTTCGAGCATCCCCCTCTGTATTTGTCAGGCTCTGGCAGAGCCTGCCAGGCAAGAGCTATATCAGGCTCCTGTCAGCAAGCACTTCTTGACATCAGCAATAGTATCTAGGTTTGGTAGACATGGTATATGGGATGGATGCCCAAGTGAGGTAGTCTCTGGATGGCCTTTCCCTCAGTCTCTGCTCCATACTTTATCCCCATATTTCATTTAGACATGAGCAATTCTGTGTAAAATTTTGGAGGTGAGTAGATAGTCTGATTCCCCAACCATGGGCCTTGCCTAAACTCTGGATATGGTCTCTCCAGGTTCTCCCTCTCCTCTGGTGGGCATTTCAGGTCATCTCTTCCCAATTGGGTCCTGGGAGCCTCTTGCTTTCCTGGCATCTGGGACTTTCTGGTAGCTATTACCAGTTCCCTATTCCCCATTGCTACACACTTCTGGTCAATCTCCTGACCCTCTGTATACATCCCCATCTTCTCCCTTACCTGATGCTACCTCCCCTTTTCTCCTCCCTGTCCTCTCTTCCTCCCAAGTAGCTCCCACCCTCTACCTCCTGTGAATATTTTGTTCCCCCTTCTAAGACGGACTGAAGCATCCACACTTTGGTCTTCCTACTTTTTGAGCTTCATATGGTCTGTGAGCTATATCTTGGGTATTATGAGCTTTTTGCCTAATATCCATTTATCAGTGAGTATATACTATGTGTATTCTTTTGTGACTAAGTTACTTCACTTAGGATAATATTTTCTAATTCCATCCATTTGCCTATGAATTACATGATGTCATTGTTTTTGATGGCCGAATACTACTCCATCGTGTACATGTACCACGTTTTCTGTATCCATTCCTCTGTTGAAGGGCATCTGGGTTCTTTCCAGCTTCTGGTTATTATAAATAAGGCTGCTATGAACATAGTAGAGCATGTGTCCTTGTTTTATGTTGGAGCATTTTTTGGGTATATGCCCAGTAATGGTATAGCTAGATCCTCCGGTAGTATTATGTCCAATTTTCTGAGGAACCTCCAGACTAATTTCCAGAGTGGTTGTACCAGCTTGCAATCCCACCAACAATGGAAGAGTGTTTTGCTTTCTCCACATCCTTGCCAGCATCTGTTGTCACGTGAGTTTTTGATCTTAGCCATTCTGTCTGGTGTGAAGTAGAATCTCAGGGTTGTTTTGATTTGCATTTGCTGATGACTAGGGATGTGAAACATTTCCTTAGGTGCTTCTCAACCATTCTATATTCCTCAGTTGAGAATTCTTTGTTTAACTCTGTACCCCATTTTTAATAGGGTTACTTGGCACTCTAGAGTCTAAGTTCTTGAATTCTGTATATTTTGGATACTAGCTTTCTAGCAGATGTTGAATTGGTAAAGATCTTTTCCCAATCTGTTGGTTGATGTTTTGTCCTAATAACAGTGTCCTTTGCCTTACAATTGCTTTGCAGTTTTATGAGGTCCCATTTGTCAATTCTTGATCTTAGAGCATAAGCCATTGCTGTTTTGTTCAGGAAATTTTCCCCAGTACCCATGTGTTTGGAGTTCTCCCCCACTTTCTGTTCTATTAGTTTCAGTGTATCTGGCTTTATGCAGAGGTCCTTGATCCACTTGGACTTTAGCTTTGTACAAGGAGATAATGGATTGATTTTCACTCTTCTCCTTGCTAACCTCCAGTTGAAACAGCACCATTTGTTGAAATGCTATCTTTTTTCCACTAAATGGTTTAGCTTCTTTGTCAAAGGTCAAGTAACCATAGATGTGTGTGTTCATTTCTGGGTCTTCAATTCTATTCCACTGTTCAACCTGCCTGTCTCTGTACCAATACCATACAGTTTTTTTAATCACTATTGCTCTATAATATACCTTGAAGTCATGGATGGTGATGCCCCCAGAACTTCTTTTATTGTTGAGAACAGTTCTCACTATCCTGGGTCTTTTGTTATTCCAAATGAATTTGCAAATTGCTCTTTCTAACTCTATGAAGAATTGAATTGGAATTCTTATGGGGATTGCATTGAATCTGTAGATTGCTTTTGACAAGATGGCCATTTTTACTATAGTAATCCTGCCAATCCATGAACATGGAAGGTCTTTCCATCTACTGAGATCTTCTTCAATCTTTCTTCAGAGACTTGAAGTTCTTGTCATACAGATTTTTCACTTGCGTGGCTAGAGTCATTCCAAGATATTTTATATTATTTCTGACTATTGTGAAGGGTGTAGTTTTCCAAGTTCCTACTTTCTGCATGCTTGTCTTGAGATTTCCTAGAAATGAGAAATTAGGATTCACCCTTTGCTTTCTTAAACCGATAAAAGAAAAAGAAAAAGATATATATATATATATATATATATATATATTACATAGTTTCAGAAGGAAACTTGAGGACAGTATTATTAGAGTTTGAAAGAAAATCAATAGGGCAGAAAAGCTATGTATCTCAGCGGTTAGCTTCTGGATAGAAGAGACAGAGAGGAGAAAGAGAGAAAGCCATGCCTTATAAAGCCAGCATGTTCAGCAGTGGAAATTGTGGAAAAGATACCTGGCAAACATGGGGAGAGGAGAGCTCAGAGAAAGTGAAAAGGTGAAGGGTGTCAGTCAAGAAAAGCATGGTTAAGCTTTGGCTAGTATCTGTAAAAGAGATAACTAACACCAAGGGCCTTCTGAAAAAGTCATATGAAAAACTACTATTTTAGAAGCTTTCTAAAATATAAACATGTATATATATATATATATATATATATATGTATATACACATATATAAAAGTAGTTAAAATGCTGGAGTAACAATAGAGTGATGATGCCCTACTAGACATACCGGAGGTTAACAAATAATAAGTCTTAATGTCAGGGATGGGTTACCTCTATTGGCTTTTTGGACCAGTGAGGTCCCATAGATCCCAAACATTATAGGATATTGCCATTGCTCCTACTTACCCTGCAAAATTTGACAATAAGACCCTATTGACAAAAACATTACATACTTGATTGAGTCTTAGAATATGGAGAAGTCAAGATTGAATTGACCTGAATATTTCATCCTTACTAGCTAGCTTTCATAGTTTTAGAAATTGCTATGCATGCTACCAAAGGAAAAAAGTAAGCATCGGTCCTATCTATCTGGGAACCCTGGGAGCTACTATAACAACCTGCTTGGTAATATATGCCCACTGGTACAATAGTGACACAAATGCCACAGGAGTAACCAACTACTTTCTGATTGTATTTAAGGAGGAACCACAAGATTGTAGTCATGCCTGGGCAGTTATCATGACCAATAACCTGTAACTACAAATACCATATCCTCTGAAGGAGAAACGGTTACCATTACACTAATTACATTACTAATAAAATAGGACACAGTATTAAGCCAACTCCTATGATTATTCTTATACATATAGATGTATGCATCACTTAACTTACATCAAAAAATCTTCCTGGACAGAAGATGGCAGTAACATAGAGACCCACAACTGGTCAAGGTACAGAGAATATGTGATTGATGAGAGTTTTATCCTAAGTGGAATATCTACATCATACTATCTCCTCTCAAGGCCTGGTGGAAATAGTGGTGAAAAAACATTAAGAGCCACAAACAATAGATGACCAAAAGGAAACAGTGTTTTTCTGGCACATTAAGGCAGTTGCACTATGAAATTACAGAGATTGGGACAGCATGCACAAAATCTGCACAAGCTCCAACCAGGTAAAAATGGTAATAATGGACTGAGAAAAACCAAAAGCTGAGGAGCTATATTGGTAATGTATATCTGCTAGGAAAATAAGGTTTAATGTTCTTTAAGGGTCATTCTCTGGTAGGACTAACATGCTCCAGAAGATGGACACATGCCCAAAAGTATACAGGTTATACTAATGAACCCCAGTACCAGGGCTGAATGGATGCTGTCATGCTTCTGGACTTGATAATAATGGACTGAACCTCTGAACCTGTAAGTTAGACTCAAATGAAATGCCCTTTATAAGAGTTGCTTTGGAAGTTTCTGCTTGCGCCCAGAGCTGACCCTGTGACACAGCTTTCTGAACTCAGATCCCTCTGTGAGAAAGCCGGTCTCCAGGAGTGCTGACAGAGAGGCTTACAGGAGGGTCAAGCCACAGTCAGAGACAATAAGATCAGCTAACACTATAGATAACCAGATGGGGAGAAGTAAGGGCGAGAACCTAAGCAACAGAAACCAAGGCTACTTGGCATAATCAGAACACAGTTCCCCCACCACAGCAAGTCCTGGATACCCCAACACACCAGAATGCAGAATTTTGATTTAAATTCACAACTCATGATGATGCTAGAGGTCTTTAAGAAGGGCATAAATAACTCTCTTAAAGAAATACAGGACAACACAGGTAAACAGTTAGAAGCCCTCAAAGAGGAAACACAAATTCTTTAAAGAATTACAGGAAAACACAACCAGATGAAGGAATTGAACAGAACCATCCAGGATCTAAAAATGGAAATAGAAACAATAAAGAAATCACGGGGCTGGGGATTTAGCTCAGTGGTAGAGGGCTTACCTAGGAAGCGCAAGGCCCTGGGTTCGGTCCCCAGCTCCAAAAAAAAAAAAAAAAAAAAACAAAAAAAAAAAAAGAAATCACAAAGGAAGACAACCCTGGAGATAGAAAACCTAGGAAAGAGGTCAGGAGTCATAGACCCAAGCATTACCGAAAGAATACAGGAGATAGAAGAGAGAATCTCAGGGGCAGAAGATACCATAGAAAATATTGACATGACCATCAAAGAAATGTAAAAGGCAAAAAGCTCCTAACTCAAAACATCCAGGAAATCCAGGACACAATAAGAAGACCAAACCTAAGGATAATAGGTATAGAAGAGAGTGAAGATTCCCAACTTAAGGGAATAAAGCAGTTTTTATACTTTTTACAGGCACAGGTCATACCAGCAAGGTTATTGACTAAGCATATTGACCTTGAAATCTATTGACTAGCAAGCATCAGTTCATTCTGAGAATTTTCTACTCAAGAATGTTCCGTGATTGGAGAATGGAACTTGGCCTAGCCTTGCCCCAATGCAGGTGGGTATAAGGCTAGTGAAAGCCCCTACGGTCCTTCAGTTTCATGTCTTTCATTTCCTCAATCAAGGTATTCAGGTACAGTGGTGGCTGCACAGATGAAGACTGGATGCTGAGTCCAGAATGGGTACAGATCCTGGTACAACTGGGAGTGAGTACCAGAGGGGAGAAGGACTTATCTGAAGATTTTAATGTCACTGCTTTTAGAATATCAACGAAATAGCTCTCTTATATGATCTTCAGTAAAACAATTTGTATGCATACACTTTATTAAGGGTGACCAAGGGCTATATATGAACCTTGGAGAGTGGGAAAGTGTTTTTCTTAGGGTGAAGCTTCATTGGCTGGAGTTTAATGAGGCTGTGAATGCCTCATTCCTATGGAGAAGCATTCAAGTACTTGCTGGGCAGACTGTTATCAGGAAAGAGGAAATTGAACTTGTAAGCTTCCTTATGTAGAGGTTGTGGGGGTTGGGCTCCTGAATCAAGATCAGAGAAGGGGAAGCCCAGCTGGAAAAGGGGAGTACTCCATTTTGCACTGAGCTCAGAGGAGAAGCCATCCTGACATGGTAGACTTTGACCTTAAGTAACAGGGTTTCCCAGGGCCCACTTATGGGTATTAAATAGAAGGACCCCCTTGTTACTCTGAAAATAAAAAAACGTTGTTCCAGGGTGTAGACTGAAGTGCACTGGTCACTCTGAGACTTATGCTACATTCTGGGCTGGGATACTACAACACCAGCCAGGGCCCCTTAAGCTGGAGGAACCTCTATGAATGTGGGACATCCCTTAGCTTTCCCAATACTGCAAAAGGAAAAGAGAAGCCTGGCTGATGCCTACTTCTCTGAATAAGCTGCTGCCTTTTGCACATTTCACAACAGGCTGGGAAGAGTATTCCCTATGACTTTGAAAGAGCCAAAGTTGGAGTCAGTCTAAGGCCAATGGGAAAATTCCACATCAAACTCCCAAGCACAAGTATTCCTCCTTTCCAGGATGAAAAAAAAAAAAAAAAGAAAGAAAAGGAAAAGATAGTTTAGTTCCTAGAACAGCTGCAAGCCAAACTGTTAAACAAAGCCACCTGTGACTGTGACTCTCATCCAACTTGGAAAGTCCCAAAATGGTACACTGAGTCAGTTTGAAGTTTGCCTTGCTCCATTAGTAGTATGTAGTACCCTGCCCTGCCTAGTTACCATTGTTCAAATTCTGCCTAATTGTTTAAAGTTTGGATTGTCTGACTGTTTGAAAAGGATATAATCCCCTGTTAGGGTCTGCTTGGGGTCATCTCCCTCCCAAAGCAGGGCGACCCCAACATGTTGGAACGATAAAAGCTCTTCTTGCTTTTGCACTGATCACTGCCTCCATGAGTCTCATTCAAGGGGTCCTGGAAGAGGTCTGATTCTGACATCACAACGGGGAATACCAGAAACCAATTTGAGCTACTGATAGCTCTCTATCTCATATTTTCTGGTGTGCCTCATCTTCTTTCTCCATCATCTAGATACCAAAGACTCCACTCCTGCCACTCGTCCCCTTCTCTTAGATCTATGAAAATCTTTTCTTCCCCCACATTGAATTTGACAAGGACAGCTTGTTTGGCTCTTTCTCTGATTCTGCATTTCCCTGATTCTCATTCCTAGCTCCATCAAAGCAGCCACACCACACTACCTCCCCCTTCCAATTCTAGTATCCAGTGCATATATCCCAGGGAAATACTACTCAAAATCTTGGCATCCCCTTCCCCAAATCATTTGATCAGTTCACAGTTCTGTAAGTTTTCTTTTAAGTATATAAACAAGTATTAATTATATAAACAAGTAAGTATTTAAAGCAGTGATTCTCAACCTGTGGGGTCATGACCCCTTTGGGGGTTGAATGACCCTTTCACAGGGGTAACCTAAGACAATCAGAAAACACAAATATTTATTAC
Organism: Rattus rattus; assembly: GCF_011064425.1. Lineage (NCBI taxonomy): Eukaryota > Metazoa > Chordata > Mammalia > Rodentia > Muridae > Rattus > Rattus rattus. The sequence continues at coordinate 140,516,488 of NC_046154.1, read as the reverse complement.
AATTCTCAACAGTAACAGAATTACAGTTGTGAAGTAGCAACAAAATAACTTCATGGTTTGGGTCACCACTCATGACTATATTAAAGGGTAACAGCATTGGGAAGGTCGAGACTCACTGGTCTAAACTAATCTGTTTACTAGGGGCAAGACAGTGAACAAGGAATTTAAGTGACTGACTTTCCTGTCTATAAAATGAAAAAGAAAAAGAAACAATTTTATGTATAGATTTACTGTAAAAAGGAGTTACAAAAATGTGATGATAAATCTTGATTGGCAACTTGATATATTTATAATCACCAAGGAAACACAGCTCTGGGTGTGTCTATGAAAATATTTCCTGAGAGTTTTAACTGAGCAGGGAAGACCCAACATAAATGTGGGTGACCCTGTCCCATGGAATGAAATCCAGGACTGAATTTTTAAAAAAGGAAAAGAGCAGAGCTGAGTACCAGCATTCATCTCCCTGTTCCCTGACTGTGAATGTGACCATTGTCTCCAGCTCCTGGCACCATTTTCCTTCCTATTGTCCAAGGAACTTATAGTTCTCTTAGGAATGTCAACTGTGCTCCATGAATTTCTTCTTACTCTTTTTTCTTTTTTGACACAATGAAATGATTTTTTGATGCTAAGACCGCTTTTTCTAGGAATCGCCACTAATGATGAAACTAACCTCAACTATCAAAGCATAAGATAGAGAAACAGCAGTGAGAAACTGTTCTCTAGGCTCACACCCACCTTATCAACAGGCAGCTGATATAGGCCAGCCCCAGAATCAACATCCCCATCTTTGTTCCAGGAGCCAGCATTATGCAACTCCATGAACTTAACTAAACAAACTAGCTCTGGCAGGAAGTCATCTAATGGTAGCTGGTACTCATAAAATAACTCTATGACCATCCTCTTATACAGTATGGGGGTCGAGGGGTGATGCCAATACTCTTTCAGAAAAGCTATGGAGTTAATGGAGTAATTTTAATGTGTATAGTTATTTCAGCCATCTTCTTCTAACAAAAAACAATTTTTACTATTTGAATATAGACCTGAATGTCTATATTTTGAGAATGTGTTAAAAGACTCTGTCCCATGAATATTGTCTGATATAAAAGACCACAGCACCTGAACTTGTGAGGACACAGCCACTCTTGTTCCATCTGCTGTTCCCTTTTCCTTCTGGACTCACAGTGGCTTAAAGACCTCTCAGATGTAGGGCCCAGACTGAGGAAGGAGGGATGATTTTGAAAATGACAAAAAAGTCAAAATTGTACTCACCAAAATATTATGTGTGTTTTTTGCATTTGAAGATGTTAAGAACCCAAGTCCAGTAAAATATCTTAACAAGTATGAATTATACTCTCCTACCCTGAAATGCCTCATGCAGTTCCCTCCCAGAATAGATTTCCCTGAATATGAGTACTACATGTATAAAAGAATTTAGAAGCTAAAAATAATTTGACATTTGCACAGCCTCAGCCTTGAAAGCACACAGCACACTGTTCTGCTCTGTCTTTTCAGCAGTTGTAAGAGAATGCCTGTATGGTGCTGTCTGTGTTAGTGGGATATACAGGATGATCAATGGAAAAAGAGAGAGCCTCTATGGGATGAATTCAGGCTTCTTAGCAGCAGAGGGAATCAGCTTCAGTGGAACTGAACCAAGACAGCCTCCTTGAAGCTCTTTTTATTGTTGCACAAAAGGCCCCTTTGGCAAACCAAAATGTATTATCTGATCAATGATGATCTTCATTGATCACCTAAGTAATTCTCAGCCACAGGTGACTTCCTGGTTTGCTAGCCTGTCTCCAGACTAAGAAATGTAAAGTCTCTGAGAAAACTTCAAAGCAATAACCCCATAAAATATTAGATAACAATTACTGACAAAAGGCTACTTCAAAGCTTAGGTGCCATCATCACTCCAGATTCATGCCAGATCTGATAAAATTCTGCTATATTGTGCAGAGGCAAGGAGAAGAGGAAGAGAAAGACCCTTGGGCACTGACTTCTAGAATCTGCCTGTGCTTACATGAGGACTCAGTGTTGCATTAGCAAGGTTTAGGACATTGTAATTATACTCAGGACCTCATTATTGGTCTCTGAGTAAGCTATCCAGAAAAAGAACGACAAGAAGTACTACAGGAAAGCCCAAGGCCAGTGGGTTCTGGGGAATTTCCTATGATCATATGTGATTTATTCAAAAACCACAAAGTTATACTGTTAAGACATAGAGATGCAGCTCCCAGGCAGGGTCAAGTAAGGACTGGTGACAGGTGCAAGTAGGGGTTGGAATGTCACCCTTGAGAAGAAAATGTTTTTCTCACTTGGCCTTAAACTGTGTTTCTGTGGAAGCGGTTCTCAAGCTCTCTTGGTAATGGCGAATATACTTTGATAATAAGAAGAGGGGTGATTTGTTATGTGAATATTTTGAGAAGAAACCTTTGTTTAGTCGTATTTCTTTGTTTAGTCTTGCCTCAGTTGTTCCTGGTATCGTGGGAATAATGATCTTATGGTATCTTACCAAAATGGAAATTGTAGTAATGCATATTCATATCTACATAAGGATTAATAAAGCTTGCAACTGTGTGCAGTTGCTTCTGCCGTTGCTCTGCACCCCCTGTGTCCTGGTTGGGTGCGACCAAACCCAGGGCCCCCATTGCACTAGACGTTGACAAATGGTACCCAAACAGGGAACCTGAAGGTAAGTCAGGATGGTCAGGTAAGGTAAGTATATTTTATTGCAGGGAAATGGGACAAGATAAATCTTCTCTTCATCTTGTTATGCTTAAACATCTTTTAAAAGTGCAGGGAATTCATATCTCTCAGTATGATTTAGAAATGTGTTTAGAGACAGCAAGAGCGTGTACTCCTTGGTTCCCTGATGAGGGTTCCAGAGATTCTGATATCTGGGTCAAAGTGAAAGATAAGGTGGAAAAGGTTGTCAGGCAGAGCAAAAAGGTACCAATTCGTTTCTGGTGTGTTTGGGCTGTTATTTTTACTGTGTTCAAGGTCATGAATGCAGACAGGGTGATAACAAATACAGAACAAGAAGCTACAGCTTCATTAAGACGAAAGTGAAAGTAAAAGTTTCACTGTCTGCACCGCTGCCTGAAACAATTTTTTTCTACATCGTTTCCCGAGGATGACATGTTAAGGATTAGATTCAGAGGATGATGATGATGATGAATTCACCTGCTTTTTCTTTTCCTATAATTAGGCCAGCATCGGTTCAAGGTGTGGTCCATCCAACTTATGATAAAGGATGATATTGGTTGGTTGAAAAAGGCAGTAACTTTATATGAACCATATATTAATTTTTTATCTGTATTAAAATTAACATTAGAAAGAACAGTGGTAGGAAAGGAAGCTAGAGGACAACTGCTGAAAGTGCTTACTTTTGAAAATGCTAATGAGGATTATAAGAGAGCATTATTACCTATAAAGGAGACTGGAGATATTAATGCTTATATGAAGGCATGCAAGGATATCTCTTCTGAAAATGGAAAGATGCATTTTTGGCACGTATTGATCCAGATAGAGTTATTAAATTATACATTGAAATACTCTTGAATATCCTATAGGCACTTTAGCTCAAGATGAGTTGCCTTTAGAATGGATATATACTAAACATAAATTTAGTAAAACATTAACAACTTATGAGGAACAAATTTCTTCAATTGTTCAACAAGGCAGACAAAGACCGGTTACACTGTCGGGATATGATTGTGCTGCTATTGTTTTTCCATCAAGTAAAGGTAAAGTGGAATATTTAACACAGATGTCTGAGGTTTTTCAATTAGTCATGATTTCTTACACTGGAAATATTGAATTTCATCTTTCCCATAGTAAATTGTGGGATTGCTTTAGAAAACAAAAATTTGTGATAAATACACTTATTTCTGTTGATCCATTACCATCTGCTGTTACTGTGTTTACTGATGGCTCTAAAACCAGCAGTGCTTATTGGACCAAAGATAAATTTTGGGTACAAGAATCGTCCTTTGGGTCAGTACAACAAAATGAATTATTAGCAGTAATTAATGTATTACAGGATTTTATTCATGGTATAAATATTATAGCTGATTCAGCTTATGTTGTAGAAGTAGTAAAGAATATTGTGACTGCTGTTGTTTCTATATCTAAGCCAATATTAAATATGTTATTCTCACATATTAAAGGGCTAGTGTTATTACAAAACTCTAGAATATTTATTACACATATTAGATCACATTCAAAATTGCCAGGACCTTTAACATTTGGCAATCATATGGTAGATCAATTAGTGACATTTGCTACACCAGAAGAAGAACATAATCATAATTATGCCAATGTAGAATATTTACATATTAAATATAAGATTCCCTATTCTCAAGCCAAACAAATTATTGCTAATTGTCCTATTTGTACGCCTTTATATATAAGATGTATTCTGTCTCGCACAAATCCCAGAGGAATGCAAACTAATGAATTGTGGCAGATGATGTAACCCATATTTCTGAGTTTAGTCACCTTTCATATATACATGTAAGCATAAATACTTTTTCAAAATTTGTATGGGCTACACCATTGCCAGGAGTATGCACTGCTCATGTTATACAGCATCTATTGGAAACTTTTGCTGTTAGGGGATTGCCCTCTAAAATTAAAACTGATAATGGACCAGCATATAATCCATATAAATTTAAACAATTTTGTCAACAATATCATATTGTACATATTACTGGTATAGAATACAATCCACAAGTACAAGCTTTTGTTGAAAGAGTTCACCATACCCTGAAACAACAAATTATAAAATTAAAAAGGAGAGGCTGGAGAGATGGCTCAGTGGTTAAGAGCACCAACTGCTCTTCCAGAGGTCATGAGTTCAATTCCCAGCAACCACATGGTGGCTCACAACCATCTGTAAAGAGATCTGATGCCCTCTTCTGGTGTGTCTGAAGACAGCTACAGTGTATTTATATATAATAAATGAATAAATTTTTTAAAAAAAATTTAAAAGGAGGAAAAGAGATGACCTTACACAGCCTGAATGGAGTTGGCATACCAGTCCCAGAGTAATATTGGCATAAGCATTATTTTTTATTAATCTTCTTAATTTACCACAAGGTGAAGTTATATGAAGAGCAGATAGACTCTTTATTGGACTTCTCCCTGAAGGCATGGAACAGACAATATGGATAAAAATTGCCCGAGATGCTAAATGGCAGGAAGGGACATTACTGTATTTAGGTAGGGGATAGGGTTTTGTCTTGTTACAGGATGGGAGACAACTCTGGTTATCCGGGAGATGGATCCAAGCACGGACTGATAAGAACTGCACCCTATCCCCGCAGGAATCCAATTAAACCAGCTGTACTTTCTCCCGATGGAAGTCCTTCAGAGATGAAGGAGGTGTCCTCCATCACTGAGGCCATGGCTTCTCTTAAGGTTGATAAACAACAACAGAGAAGGATACATACAGTGACAACCCCATTGCCTACGTGGGGTCAGGTGAAGCGTTTAACCACTGAAGGACGAAAAATGTTGTCTTGTATGGGAAAGTCCTATACTGCTGAGCATTTATTTTTAGCAATGTGTGCTATACTCACAGGATCTTCTGCTGAGTTATTGGCTTATATTCCTAATCCACCCTTATTTGAGCCTTCTACTTGAGGGGAAACAGATGTGGTGTTATACAACACTCCAAACATTTTATCATCTCCTTGGAATAATTTGACTTATTTGAATAAGCATGATGGAACTTTGTATAATTTTACTTATGCTGGCTCTAAGATGCCTTTATGTTTAGGACAGAGACCATGACTCCAAATGGGCTATCAAAGTTGGCTATTACCAGGAATAAATGTTACAGGCTCCAGGACTCGCTTGACCAAACTGGAATAACATTACATTTGTTAGTGAGTCAGTATATCCTATTTGTGCTCAATTTACTTATATAGGCTTAAAATATCACCCATTCATTCGGAGGAATTGTCTTGGCACATTTGGAAAAATTATTCAAGATAAATAGATTAAATTGGGGTCCTTATGGTCAATTTATTAATCATGTTCAGAATGGAATGTTACCACTTGTGATTTGTCTAATGTTACCAGGATGAGCAGAGAGGAGAAGGAACACCTTAATGGATCCTTGCTGATGGTATGGGGAGATGGTGGCATTGCTGATAATCGACTAGCCTCTGTGAAAGATCCTACTGCATTTCAAATTCATTTGTGGAAGACTGCTGCTGCATTAAAAGAAGTTGTGCTTGCTAATGGAAGTTTTTCTGGGACTGCTCAATCTTCCTCTCAGTATAATTTTACCACATTTAAGAAAGAAAAGGTTAGGGGTTGGGGATTTAGCTCAGTGGTAGAGCGCTGGGTTCAGTCCCCAGCTCCGAAAAAAAAAAAAAAAGAAAAAGAAAGAAAGAAAAGGTTGCTACTTGTATTCATATGCCATATTTCTTTTTAATAGGTAGATTTAATTTTGCTAATGGATTTGCTTGTACTAACTGTCATTAGTATTCATGTATTAATTCATCTATTCAGTTTAATATAAATCAATATTCTATTATGATATTCAGCAAAAAATATATGTATGGATGCCTGTTAATTTGGGATGTCATTGGTCTCAAGATCCTCTTAATCATGTGATTATTGTATTTTTTAATAATCTGCTAAAGAGAAGTAAAAACATGATTGGAGTCATTGTATCTTACTTTGGTAGGAGTTCCCAGCATAGCATTAAGAACATCTATTCAGACAAAGCATTTTGTTGAAGACTGGCATAAAGATTCATATGAGTTATGGATAGAACAAAATAAAATTGATACTAGACTTCAACATCAAATAGATGTTTTAAAACAAACAGTAGAATGGTTGGATCGAATGATGTTATCTATTGAAAAACATGTGAATTTAAGTTGTGATTGGAAGTCAACTAATTTTTCTGTTACTGAATATATGTATATGATACAGAACATGACTGGAAGTTAATTAAAGCCAATTTAGAAGGTAATGAGAGTGCTACAAAAGTAATGAATGCCTTGAAATATGATGTTCATATGTCTTTTGGTAAACAGCTAGAAGATACTACCCCTGAAGAAATAGCTAAATTATTGACTGATCAATTGACAGGATTAGATCCCAAGGCTTGGCTTCAAAGTATTTTCCATAGCTTGGGATGGGCTAGTTTTGCCATAATATTATGTACATTATATATTATGTTGCTTTATTTTTGCATGACTAAACCCCTACAAGGGCATTTAGCTATATTATGGAAAGTGTTACTTTTAAAACAAAAGAAAAAAGAAGGAATTGTTAAAACATAGAGATGCAGCTCCCAGGCAGGGTCAAGTAAGGACTGGACAGGTACAAGTAGGGGCTGGAATGCCGCCCTTGAGAAGAAAATGTTTTTCTCACTTGGCCTTAAACTGTGTTCTGCTGTGTCCTGTTTCTGTGGAAGTGGTTCTCATGCTCTGTTGGTAATGGCAAGTATACTTTGATAATAAGAAGAGTGGCGATTTTGAGAAGAAACCTTTGTTTAGTCGTATTTCTTTGTTTAGTCTTGCCCCAGTTGTTCCTGAGATCATGGGAATAATGATCTTATGGTATCTTACCAAAATGGAAATTGTAGTAGTGCATATTCATATCTATATAAGGATTAATAAAGCTTGCAACTGCATGTAGTTGCTTCTGCCTTTGCTCTGCACCCCCTGTGTCCTGGTTGTGTGTGACCGTACCCAGGGCCCCCAATGCACTAGACGTAGACATTATATTAGCATTGGAAAATATGCAGCTTAATTTGAATTTACCTTAGATCAGAGAAATGGGTTAAAAATGAACTTCTTTGGTATAATTCCAAAGATATTGCAGGGCCTTAAAAACTTAACCTTTAGTTACTGGAGAGAAATGTAGAGTAAACCATGTTGTGCTCTTCCTCACATTACAACAGGCCACTGCTCTGTCTTACACAAAGAGTGTAGCTCTAGGGAGCAAAAAAATCCTACCAAAGAGCAAAGTCCCATGGGTTCTAACCAACAAACTGCTTAGTAAGGAACACTTGAATGTCTATTACTTAGCATTCAATTCCATATTTCAGGGGGTTCTATCATGTTTTTATTTTATGAACAATGAAGCTGAAGTCAGAAGAAATTGGTAGTGACTGGTAAAATAGGGCAGAGTTTATAGATAACCTAGATTTCTCCAGTAATGACTTAAAAAAAATAAAATAAAAAACACTGTTGAAAGGGAGAAAATAGAAGTGTCATCACTTTAAGGATATGCATTGTATAATCAAGGAAAAGATCAAAAGTCTGTTCAAGATAATGCCCATGTGATAAAATGATTAGATCCTAGTAGTTATCCACTTATAGTTCTAAAAAGTATATCAGATCATTTTCAAAACAGGCATCACTTTAGCAAAAATTTGTAGAATCTATGTACCAAAACTCCAACAAACAATTAACAGGAGAGACATTACATTTGAGAGTTGTGTGAGTTACTTGTCTCTTTGTTGTGACAAAATACTTAGAAAGCATCTCAAGAAAGGATAGGTATAGCTTACTCTCAGACCCAGGAGATACTCTACTTCACAGTAGCAGGAATAAGAGGTAACTGACTACATGGTGTCCACTATTGGAAAGGAAACAGCAGCAAATGCTAGTGCTGAACTAGCTTTCTACATTTTTGTGCAGCCTTCAACTCCCAACTCATACAGTGAATCAACCATACTTGGATATCTCAGTTAACCTAACCTAGATAATCCTTCACAGATATGCCAAGAAGATCATCTTCCATGATGAATCTATATCCTACCAAGTTGATAATAGAGACTCTCCACCCCAAACAGAATGGGAATATACAGGAATAAGAAAGCTTCTGTCTCCCTTAGTTCTTATGTAGGCCCTTTAGCTAGATCAAGGGATCTCAGTACACACAAAAAGAAAACTACAAAGGGTTTATTAATTTACATGCTTGGTTTTGTTTTTTGTTGTTGTTATTAACTTGATACAAGTTAGAGTTATCTTGGAAGATCAACCTCAATGAAGAAAATGTCCCCATCAGATTGACCTATAGGCAAGCCTGGGAAGCATTTTCTTGATTAGTGATTGATGTGGGAGGGCCCAGC